>NW_028119506.1:0-40924 GCF_965119305.1 Pelophylax lessonae | reverse complement strand
TTGCTTTTCCCTTGGCATTCTTTTTCTTTCTTTTTGGGAGGTGCCATCTTGGCATGGCCAAGCTCAAAGGAGTCGAGGGTGGCATTGGTGATCGCCTACGGCCACATCACCCTGAACACGCCCGATCTCGTCTGATCTCGGAAGCTAAGCAGGGTCGGGCCTGGTTAGTACCTGGATGGGAGACCGCCTGGGAATACCAGGTGCTGTAGGCTTTTGCTTTTCCCTTGGCATTCTTTTTCTTTCTTTTTGGGAGGTGCCATCTTGGCATGGCCAAGCTCAAAGGAGTCGAGGGTGGCATTGGTGATCGCCTACGGCCACATCACCCTGAACACGCCCGATCTCGTCTGATCTCGGAAGCTAAGCAGGGTCGGGCCTGGTTAGTACCTGGATGGGAGACCGCCTGGGAATACCAGGTGCTGTAGGCTTTTGCTTTTCCCTTGGCATTCTTTTTCTTTCTTTTTGGGAGGTGCCATCTTGGCATGGCCAAGCTCAAAGGAGTCGAGGGTGGCATTGGTGATCGCCTACGGCCACATCACCCTGAACACGCCCGATCTCGTCTGATCTCGGAAGCTAAGCAGGGTCGGGCCTGGTTAGTACCTGGATGGGAGACCGCCTGGGAATACCAGGTGCTGTAGGCTTTTGCTTTTCCCTTGGCATTCTTTTTCTTTCTTTTTGGGAGGTGCCATCTTGGCATGGCCAAGCTCAAAGGAGTCGAGGGTGGCATTGGTGATCGCCTACGGCCACATCACCCTGAACACGCCCGATCTCGTCTGATCTCGGAAGCTAAGCAGGGTCGGGCCTGGTTAGTACCTGGATGGGAGACCGCCTGGGAATACCAGGTGCTGTAGGCTTTTGCTTTTCCCTTGGCATTCTTTTTCTTTCTTTTTGGGAGGTGCCATCTTGGCATGGCCAAGCTCAAAGGAGTCGAGGGTGGCATTGGTGATCGCCTACGGCCACATCACCCTGAACACGCCCGATCTCGTCTGATCTCGGAAGCTAAGCAGGGTCGGGCCTGGTTAGTACCTGGATGGGAGACCGCCTGGGAATACCAGGTGCTGTAGGCTTTTGCTTTTCCCTTGGCATTCTTTTTCTTTCTTTTTGGGAGGTGCCATCTTGGCATGGCCAAGCTCAAAGGAGTCGAGGGTGGCATTGGTGATCGCCTACGGCCACATCACCCTGAACACGCCCGATCTCGTCTGATCTCGGAAGCTAAGCAGGGTCGGGCCTGGTTAGTACCTGGATGGGAGACCGCCTGGGAATACCAGGTGCTGTAGGCTTTTGCTTTTCCCTTGGCATTCTTTTTCTTTCTTTTTGGGAGGTGCCATCTTGGCATGGCCAAGCTCAAAGGAGTCGAGGGTGGCATTGGTGATCGCCTACGGCCACATCACCCTGAACACGCCCGATCTCGTCTGATCTCGGAAGCTAAGCAGGGTCGGGCCTGGTTAGTACCTGGATGGGAGACCGCCTGGGAATACCAGGTGCTGTAGGCTTTTGCTTTTCCCTTGGCATTCTTTTTCTTTCTTTTTGGGAGGTGCCATCTTGGCATGGCCAAGCTCAAAGGAGTCGAGGGTGGCATTGGTGATCGCCTACGGCCACATCACCCTGAACACGCCCGATCTCGTCTGATCTCGGAAGCTAAGCAGGGTCGGGCCTGGTTAGTACCTGGATGGGAGACCGCCTGGGAATACCAGGTGCTGTAGGCTTTTGCTTTTCCCTTGGCATTCTTTTTCTTTCTTTTTGGGAGGTGCCATCTTGGCATGGCCAAGCTCAAAGGAGTCGAGGGTGGCATTGGTGATCGCCTACGGCCACATCACCCTGAACACGCCCGATCTCGTCTGATCTCGGAAGCTAAGCAGGGTCGGGCCTGGTTAGTACCTGGATGGGAGACCGCCTGGGAATACCAGGTGCTGTAGGCTTTTGCTTTTCCCTTGGCATTCTTTTTCTTTCTTTTTGGGAGGTGCCATCTTGGCATGGCCAAGCTCAAAGGAGTCGAGGGTGGCATTGGTGATCGCCTACGGCCACATCACCCTGAACACGCCCGATCTCGTCTGATCTCGGAAGCTAAGCAGGGTCGGGCCTGGTTAGTACCTGGATGGGAGACCGCCTGGGAATACCAGGTGCTGTAGGCTTTTGCTTTTCCCTTGGCATTCTTTTTCTTTCTTTTTGGGAGGTGCCATCTTGGCATGGCCAAGCTCAAAGGAGTCGAGGGTGGCATTGGTGATCGCCTACGGCCACATCACCCTGAACACGCCCGATCTCGTCTGATCTCGGAAGCTAAGCAGGGTCGGGCCTGGTTAGTACCTGGATGGGAGACCGCCTGGGAATACCAGGTGCTGTAGGCTTTTGCTTTTCCCTTGGCATTCTTTTTCTTTCTTTTTGGGAGGTGCCATCTTGGCATGGCCAAGCTCAAAGGAGTCGAGGGTGGCATTGGTGATCGCCTACGGCCACATCACCCTGAACACGCCCGATCTCGTCTGATCTCGGAAGCTAAGCAGGGTCGGGCCTGGTTAGTACCTGGATGGGAGACCGCCTGGGAATACCAGGTGCTGTAGGCTTTTGCTTTTCCCTTGGCATTCTTTTTCTTTCTTTTTGGGAGGTGCCATCTTGGCATGGCCAAGCTCAAAGGAGTCGAGGGTGGCATTGGTGATCGCCTACGGCCACATCACCCTGAACACGCCCGATCTCGTCTGATCTCGGAAGCTAAGCAGGGTCGGGCCTGGTTAGTACCTGGATGGGAGACCGCCTGGGAATACCAGGTGCTGTAGGCTTTTGCTTTTCCCTTGGCATTCTTTTTCTTTCTTTTTGGGAGGTGCCATCTTGGCATGGCCAAGCTCAAAGGAGTCGAGGGTGGCATTGGTGATCGCCTACGGCCACATCACCCTGAACACGCCCGATCTCGTCTGATCTCGGAAGCTAAGCAGGGTCGGGCCTGGTTAGTACCTGGATGGGAGACCGCCTGGGAATACCAGGTGCTGTAGGCTTTTGCTTTTCCCTTGGCATTCTTTTTCTTTCTTTTTGGGAGGTGCCATCTTGGCATGGCCAAGCTCAAAGGAGTCGAGGGTGGCATTGGTGATCGCCTACGGCCACATCACCCTGAACACGCCCGATCTCGTCTGATCTCGGAAGCTAAGCAGGGTCGGGCCTGGTTAGTACCTGGATGGGAGACCGCCTGGGAATACCAGGTGCTGTAGGCTTTTGCTTTTCCCTTGGCATTCTTTTTCTTTCTTTTTGGGAGGTGCCATCTTGGCATGGCCAAGCTCAAAGGAGTCGAGGGTGGCATTGGTGATCGCCTACGGCCACATCACCCTGAACACGCCCGATCTCGTCTGATCTCGGAAGCTAAGCAGGGTCGGGCCTGGTTAGTACCTGGATGGGAGACCGCCTGGGAATACCAGGTGCTGTAGGCTTTTGCTTTTCCCTTGGCATTCTTTTTCTTTCTTTTTGGGAGGTGCCATCTTGGCATGGCCAAGCTCAAAGGAGTCGAGGGTGGCATTGGTGATCGCCTACGGCCACATCACCCTGAACACGCCCGATCTCGTCTGATCTCGGAAGCTAAGCAGGGTCGGGCCTGGTTAGTACCTGGATGGGAGACCGCCTGGGAATACCAGGTGCTGTAGGCTTTTGCTTTTCCCTTGGCATTCTTTTTCTTTCTTTTTGGGAGGTGCCATCTTGGCATGGCCAAGCTCAAAGGAGTCGAGGGTGGCATTGGTGATCGCCTACGGCCACATCACCCTGAACACGCCCGATCTCGTCTGATCTCGGAAGCTAAGCAGGGTCGGGCCTGGTTAGTACCTGGATGGGAGACCGCCTGGGAATACCAGGTGCTGTAGGCTTTTGCTTTTCCCTTGGCATTCTTTTTCTTTCTTTTTGGGAGGTGCCATCTTGGCATGGCCAAGCTCAAAGGAGTCGAGGGTGGCATTGGTGATCGCCTACGGCCACATCACCCTGAACACGCCCGATCTCGTCTGATCTCGGAAGCTAAGCAGGGTCGGGCCTGGTTAGTACCTGGATGGGAGACCGCCTGGGAATACCAGGTGCTGTAGGCTTTTGCTTTTCCCTTGGCATTCTTTTTCTTTCTTTTTGGGAGGTGCCATCTTGGCATGGCCAAGCTCAAAGGAGTCGAGGGTGGCATTGGTGATCGCCTACGGCCACATCACCCTGAACACGCCCGATCTCGTCTGATCTCGGAAGCTAAGCAGGGTCGGGCCTGGTTAGTACCTGGATGGGAGACCGCCTGGGAATACCAGGTGCTGTAGGCTTTTGCTTTTCCCTTGGCATTCTTTTTCTTTCTTTTTGGGAGGTGCCATCTTGGCATGGCCAAGCTCAAAGGAGTCGAGGGTGGCATTGGTGATCGCCTACGGCCACATCACCCTGAACACGCCCGATCTCGTCTGATCTCGGAAGCTAAGCAGGGTCGGGCCTGGTTAGTACCTGGATGGGAGACCGCCTGGGAATACCAGGTGCTGTAGGCTTTTGCTTTTCCCTTGGCATTCTTTTTCTTTCTTTTTGGGAGGTGCCATCTTGGCATGGCCAAGCTCAAAGGAGTCGAGGGTGGCATTGGTGATCGCCTACGGCCACATCACCCTGAACACGCCCGATCTCGTCTGATCTCGGAAGCTAAGCAGGGTCGGGCCTGGTTAGTACCTGGATGGGAGACCGCCTGGGAATACCAGGTGCTGTAGGCTTTTGCTTTTCCCTTGGCATTCTTTTTCTTTCTTTTTGGGAGGTGCCATCTTGGCATGGCCAAGCTCAAAGGAGTCGAGGGTGGCATTGGTGATCGCCTACGGCCACATCACCCTGAACACGCCCGATCTCGTCTGATCTCGGAAGCTAAGCAGGGTCGGGCCTGGTTAGTACCCGGATGGGAGACCGCCTGGGAATACCAGGTGCTGTAGGCTTTTGCTTTTCCCTTGGCATTCTTTTTCTTTCTTTTTGGGAGGTGCCATCTTGGCATGGCCAAGCTCAAAGGAGTCGAGGGTGGCATTGGTGATCGCCTACGGCCACATCACCCTGAACACGCCCGATCTCGTCTGATCTCGGAAGCTAAGCAGGGTCGGGCCTGGTTAGTACCTGGATGGGAGACCGCCTGGGAATACCAGGTGCTGTAGGCTTTTGCTTTTCCCTTGGCATTCTTTTTCTTTCTTTTTGGGAGGTGCCATCTTGGCATGGCCAAGCTCAAAGGAGTCGAGGGTGGCATTGGTGATCGCCTACGGCCACATCACCCTGAACACGCCCGATCTCGTCTGATCTCGGAAGCTAAGCAGGGTCGGGCCTGGTTAGTACCTGGATGGGAGACCGCCTGGGAATACCAGGTGCTGTAGGCTTTTGCTTTTCCCTTGGCATTCTTTTTCTTTCTTTTTGGGAGGTGCCATCTTGGCATGGCCAAGCTCAAAGGAGTCGAGGGTGGCATTGGTGATCGCCTACGGCCACATCACCCTGAACACGCCCGATCTCGTCTGATCTCGGAAGCTAAGCAGGGTCGGGCCTGGTTAGTACCTGGATGGGAGACCGCCTGGGAATACCAGGTGCTGTAGGCTTTTGCTTTTCCCTTGGCATTCTTTTTCTTTCTTTTTGGGAGGTGCCATCTTGGCATGGCCAAGCTCAAAGGAGTCGAGGGTGGCATTGGTGATCGCCTACGGCCACATCACCCTGAACACGCCCGATCTCGTCTGATCTCGGAAGCTAAGCAGGGTCGGGCCTGGTTAGTACCTGGATGGGAGACCGCCTGGGAATACCAGGTGCTGTAGGCTTTTGCTTTTCCCTTGGCATTCTTTTTCTTTCTTTTTGGGAGGTGCCATCTTGGCATGGCCAAGCTCAAAGGAGTCGAGGGTGGCATTGGTGATCGCCTACGGCCACATCACCCTGAACACGCCCGATCTCGTCTGATCTCGGAAGCTAAGCAGGGTCGGGCCTGGTTAGTACCTGGATGGGAGACCGCCTGGGAATACCAGGTGCTGTAGGCTTTTGCTTTTCCCTTGGCATTCTTTTTCTTTCTTTTTGGGAGGTGCCATCTTGGCATGGCCAAGCTCAAAGGAGTCGAGGGTGGCATTGGTGATCGCCTACGGCCACATCACCCTGAACACGCCCGATCTCGTCTGATCTCGGAAGCTAAGCAGGGTCGGGCCTGGTTAGTACCTGGATGGGAGACCGCCTGGGAATACCAGGTGCTGTAGGCTTTTGCTTTTCCCTTGGCATTCTTTTTCTTTCTTTTTGGGAGGTGCCATCTTGGCATGGCCAAGCTCAAAGGAGTCGAGGGTGGCATTGGTGATCGCCTACGGCCACATCACCCTGAACACGCCCGATCTCGTCTGATCTCGGAAGCTAAGCAGGGTCGGGCCTGGTTAGTACCTGGATGGGAGACCGCCTGGGAATACCAGGTGCTGTAGGCTTTTGCTTTTCCCTTGGCATTCTTTTTCTTTCTTTTTGGGAGGTGCCATCTTGGCATGGCCAAGCTCAAAGGAGTCGAGGGTGGCATTGGTGATCGCCTACGGCCACATCACCCTGAACACGCCCGATCTCGTCTGATCTCGGAAGCTAAGCAGGGTCGGGCCTGGTTAGTACCTGGATGGGAGACCGCCTGGGAATACCAGGTGCTGTAGGCTTTTGCTTTTCCCTTGGCATTCTTTTTCTTTCTTTTTGGGAGGTGCCATCTTGGCATGGCCAAGCTCAAAGGAGTCGAGGGTGGCATTGGTGATCGCCTACGGCCACATCACCCTGAACACGCCCGATCTCGTCTGATCTCGGAAGCTAAGCAGGGTCGGGCCTGGTTAGTACCTGGATGGGAGACCGCCTGGGAATACCAGGTGCTGTAGGCTTTTGCTTTTCCCTTGGCATTCTTTTTCTTTCTTTTTGGGAGGTGCCATCTTGGCATGGCCAAGCTCAAAGGAGTCGAGGGTGGCATTGGTGATCGCCTACGGCCACATCACCCTGAACACGCCCGATCTCGTCTGATCTCGGAAGCTAAGCAGGGTCGGGCCTGGTTAGTACCTGGATGGGAGACCGCCTGGGAATACCAGGTGCTGTAGGCTTTTGCTTTTCCCTTGGCATTCTTTTTCTTTCTTTTTGGGAGGTGCCATCTTGGCATGGCCAAGCTCAAAGGAGTCGAGGGTGGCATTGGTGATCGCCTACGGCCACATCACCCTGAACACGCCCGATCTCGTCTGATCTCGGAAGCTAAGCAGGGTCGGGCCTGGTTAGTACCTGGATGGGAGACCGCCTGGGAATACCAGGTGCTGTAGGCTTTTGCTTTTCCCTTGGCATTCTTTTTCTTTCTTTTTGGGAGGTGCCATCTTGGCATGGCCAAGCTCAAAGGAGTCGAGGGTGGCATTGGTGATCGCCTACGGCCACATCACCCTGAACACGCCCGATCTCGTCTGATCTCGGAAGCTAAGCAGGGTCGGGCCTGGTTAGTACCTGGATGGGAGACCGCCTGGGAATACCAGGTGCTGTAGGCTTTTGCTTTTCCCTTGGCATTCTTTTTCTTTCTTTTTGGGAGGTGCCATCTTGGCATGGCCAAGCTCAAAGGAGTCGAGGGTGGCATTGGTGATCGCCTACGGCCACATCACCCTGAACACGCCCGATCTCGTCTGATCTCGGAAGCTAAGCAGGGTCGGGCCTGGTTAGTACCTGGATGGGAGACCGCCTGGGAATACCAGGTGCTGTAGGCTTTTGCTTTTCCCTTGGCATTCTTTTTCTTTCTTTTTGGGAGGTGCCATCTTGGCATGGCCAAGCTCAAAGGAGTCGAGGGTGGCATTGGTGATCGCCTACGGCCACATCACCCTGAACACGCCCGATCTCGTCTGATCTCGGAAGCTAAGCAGGGTCGGGCCTGGTTAGTACCTGGATGGGAGACCGCCTGGGAATACCAGGTGCTGTAGGCTTTTGCTTTTCCCTTGGCATTCTTTTTCTTTCTTTTTGGGAGGTGCCATCTTGGCATGGCCAAGCTCAAAGGAGTCGAGGGTGGCATTGGTGATCGCCTACGGCCACATCACCCTGAACACGCCCGATCTCGTCTGATCTCGGAAGCTAAGCAGGGTCGGGCCTGGTTAGTACCTGGATGGGAGACCGCCTGGGAATACCAGGTGCTGTAGGCTTTTGCTTTTCCCTTGGCATTCTTTTTCTTTCTTTTTGGGAGGTGCCATCTTGGCATGGCCAAGCTCAAAGGAGTCGAGGGTGGCATTGGTGATCGCCTACGGCCACATCACCCTGAACACGCCCGATCTCGTCTGATCTCGGAAGCTAAGCAGGGTCGGGCCTGGTTAGTACCTGGATGGGAGACCGCCTGGGAATACCAGGTGCTGTAGGCTTTTGCTTTTCCCTTGGCATTCTTTTTCTTTCTTTTTGGGAGGTGCCATCTTGGCATGGCCAAGCTCAAAGGAGTCGAGGGTGGCATTGGTGATCGCCTACGGCCACATCACCCTGAACACGCCCGATCTCGTCTGATCTCGGAAGCTAAGCAGGGTCGGGCCTGGTTAGTACCTGGATGGGAGACCGCCTGGGAATACCAGGTGCTGTAGGCTTTTGCTTTTCCCTTGGCATTCTTTTTCTTTCTTTTTGGGAGGTGCCATCTTGGCATGGCCAAGCTCAAAGGAGTCGAGGGTGGCATTGGTGATCGCCTACGGCCACATCACCCTGAACACGCCCGATCTCGTCTGATCTCGGAAGCTAAGCAGGGTCGGGCCTGGTTAGTACCTGGATGGGAGACCGCCTGGGAATACCAGGTGCTGTAGGCTTTTGCTTTTCCCTTGGCATTCTTTTTCTTTCTTTTTGGGAGGTGCCATCTTGGCATGGCCAAGCTCAAAGGAGTCGAGGGTGGCATTGGTGATCGCCTACGGCCACATCACCCTGAACACGCCCGATCTCGTCTGATCTCGGAAGCTAAGCAGGGTCGGGCCTGGTTAGTACCTGGATGGGAGACCGCCTGGGAATACCAGGTGCTGTAGGCTTTTGCTTTTCCCTTGGCATTCTTTTTCTTTCTTTTTGGGAGGTGCCATCTTGGCATGGCCAAGCTCAAAGGAGTCGAGGGTGGCATTGGTGATCGCCTACGGCCACATCACCCTGAACACGCCCGATCTCGTCTGATCTCGGAAGCTAAGCAGGGTCGGGCCTGGTTAGTACCTGGATGGGAGACCGCCTGGGAATACCAGGTGCTGTAGGCTTTTGCTTTTCCCTTGGCATTCTTTTTCTTTCTTTTTGGGAGGTGCCATCTTGGCATGGCCAAGCTCAAAGGAGTCGAGGGTGGCATTGGTGATCGCCTACGGCCACATCACCCTGAACACGCCCGATCTCGTCTGATCTCGGAAGCTAAGCAGGGTCGGGCCTGGTTAGTACCTGGATGGGAGACCGCCTGGGAATACCAGGTGCTGTAGGCTTTTGCTTTTCCCTTGGCATTCTTTTTCTTTCTTTTTGGGAGGTGCCATCTTGGCATGGCCAAGCTCAAAGGAGTCGAGGGTGGCATTGGTGATCGCCTACGGCCACATCACCCTGAACACGCCCGATCTCGTCTGATCTCGGAAGCTAAGCAGGGTCGGGCCTGGTTAGTACCTGGATGGGAGACCGCCTGGGAATACCAGGTGCTGTAGGCTTTTGCTTTTCCCTTGGCATTCTTTTTCTTTCTTTTTGGGAGGTGCCATCTTGGCATGGCCAAGCTCAAAGGAGTCGAGGGTGGCATTGGTGATCGCCTACGGCCACATCACCCTGAACACGCCCGATCTCGTCTGATCTCGGAAGCTAAGCAGGGTCGGGCCTGGTTAGTACCTGGATGGGAGACCGCCTGGGAATACCAGGTGCTGTAGGCTTTTGCTTTTCCCTTGGCATTCTTTTTCTTTCTTTTTGGGAGGTGCCATCTTGGCATGGCCAAGCTCAAAGGAGTCGAGGGTGGCATTGGTGATCGCCTACGGCCACATCACCCTGAACACGCCCGATCTCGTCTGATCTCGGAAGCTAAGCAGGGTCGGGCCTGGTTAGTACCTGGATGGGAGACCGCCTGGGAATACCAGGTGCTGTAGGCTTTTGCTTTTCCCTTGGCATTCTTTTTCTTTCTTTTTGGGAGGTGCCATCTTGGCATGGCCAAGCTCAAAGGAGTCGAGGGTGGCATTGGTGATCGCCTACGGCCACATCACCCTGAACACGCCCGATCTCGTCTGATCTCGGAAGCTAAGCAGGGTCGGGCCTGGTTAGTACCTGGATGGGAGACCGCCTGGGAATACCAGGTGCTGTAGGCTTTTGCTTTTCCCTTGGCATTCTTTTTCTTTCTTTTTGGGAGGTGCCATCTTGGCATGGCCAAGCTCAAAGGAGTCGAGGGTGGCATTGGTGATCGCCTACGGCCACATCACCCTGAACACGCCCGATCTCGTCTGATCTCGGAAGCTAAGCAGGGTCGGGCCTGGTTAGTACCTGGATGGGAGACCGCCTGGGAATACCAGGTGCTGTAGGCTTTTGCTTTTCCCTTGGCATTCTTTTTCTTTCTTTTTGGGAGGTGCCATCTTGGCATGGCCAAGCTCAAAGGAGTCGAGGGTGGCATTGGTGATCGCCTACGGCCACATCACCCTGAACACGCCCGATCTCGTCTGATCTCGGAAGCTAAGCAGGGTCGGGCCTGGTTAGTACCTGGATGGGAGACCGCCTGGGAATACCAGGTGCTGTAGGCTTTTGCTTTTCCCTTGGCATTCTTTTTCTTTCTTTTTGGGAGGTGCCATCTTGGCATGGCCAAGCTCAAAGGAGTCGAGGGTGGCATTGGTGATCGCCTACGGCCACATCACCCTGAACACGCCCGATCTCGTCTGATCTCGGAAGCTAAGCAGGGTCGGGCCTGGTTAGTACCTGGATGGGAGACCGCCTGGGAATACCAGGTGCTGTAGGCTTTTGCTTTTCCCTTGGCATTCTTTTTCTTTCTTTTTGGGAGGTGCCATCTTGGCATGGCCAAGCTCAAAGGAGTCGAGGGTGGCATTGGTGATCGCCTACGGCCACATCACCCTGAACACGCCCGATCTCGTCTGATCTCGGAAGCTAAGCAGGGTCGGGCCTGGTTAGTACCTGGATGGGAGACCGCCTGGGAATACCAGGTGCTGTAGGCTTTTGCTTTTCCCTTGGCATTCTTTTTCTTTCTTTTTGGGAGGTGCCATCTTGGCATGGCCAAGCTCAAAGGAGTCGAGGGTGGCATTGGTGATCGCCTACGGCCACATCACCCTGAACACGCCCGATCTCGTCTGATCTCGGAAGCTAAGCAGGGTCGGGCCTGGTTAGTACCTGGATGGGAGACCGCCTGGGAATACCAGGTGCTGTAGGCTTTTGCTTTTCCCTTGGCATTCTTTTTCTTTCTTTTTGGGAGGTGCCATCTTGGCATGGCCAAGCTCAAAGGAGTCGAGGGTGGCATTGGTGATCGCCTACGGCCACATCACCCTGAACACGCCCGATCTCGTCTGATCTCGGAAGCTAAGCAGGGTCGGGCCTGGTTAGTACCTGGATGGGAGACCGCCTGGGAATACCAGGTGCTGTAGGCTTTTGCTTTTCCCTTGGCATTCTTTTTCTTTCTTTTTGGGAGGTGCCATCTTGGCATGGCCAAGCTCAAAGGAGTCGAGGGTGGCATTGGTGATCGCCTACGGCCACATCACCCTGAACACGCCCGATCTCGTCTGATCTCGGAAGCTAAGCAGGGTCGGGCCTGGTTAGTACCTGGATGGGAGACCGCCTGGGAATACCAGGTGCTGTAGGCTTTTGCTTTTCCCTTGGCATTCTTTTTCTTTCTTTTTGGGAGGTGCCATCTTGGCATGGCCAAGCTCAAAGGAGTCGAGGGTGGCATTGGTGATCGCCTACGGCCACATCACCCTGAACACGCCCGATCTCGTCTGATCTCGGAAGCTAAGCAGGGTCGGGCCTGGTTAGTACCTGGATGGGAGACCGCCTGGGAATACCAGGTGCTGTAGGCTTTTGCTTTTCCCTTGGCATTCTTTTTCTTTCTTTTTGGGAGGTGCCATCTTGGCATGGCCAAGCTCAAAGGAGTCGAGGGTGGCATTGGTGATCGCCTACGGCCACATCACCCTGAACACGCCCGATCTCGTCTGATCTCGGAAGCTAAGCAGGGTCGGGCCTGGTTAGTACCTGGATGGGAGACCGCCTGGGAATACCAGGTGCTGTAGGCTTTTGCTTTTCCCTTGGCATTCTTTTTCTTTCTTTTTGGGAGGTGCCATCTTGGCATGGCCAAGCTCAAAGGAGTCGAGGGTGGCATTGGTGATCGCCTACGGCCACATCACCCTGAACACGCCCGATCTCGTCTGATCTCGGAAGCTAAGCAGGGTCGGGCCTGGTTAGTACCTGGATGGGAGACCGCCTGGGAATACCAGGTGCTGTAGGCTTTTGCTTTTCCCTTGGCATTCTTTTTCTTTCTTTTTGGGAGGTGCCATCTTGGCATGGCCAAGCTCAAAGGAGTCGAGGGTGGCATTGGTGATCGCCTACGGCCACATCACCCTGAACACGCCCGATCTCGTCTGATCTCGGAAGCTAAGCAGGGTCGGGCCTGGTTAGTACCTGGATGGGAGACCGCCTGGGAATACCAGGTGCTGTAGGCTTTTGCTTTTCCCTTGGCATTCTTTTTCTTTCTTTTTGGGAGGTGCCATCTTGGCATGGCCAAGCTCAAAGGAGTCGAGGGTGGCATTGGTGATCGCCTACGGCCACATCACCCTGAACACGCCCGATCTCGTCTGATCTCGGAAGCTAAGCAGGGTCGGGCCTGGTTAGTACCTGGATGGGAGACCGCCTGGGAATACCAGGTGCTGTAGGCTTTTGCTTTTCCCTTGGCATTCTTTTTCTTTCTTTTTGGGAGGTGCCATCTTGGCATGGCCAAGCTCAAAGGAGTCGAGGGTGGCATTGGTGATCGCCTACGGCCACATCACCCTGAACACGCCCGATCTCGTCTGATCTCGGAAGCTAAGCAGGGTCGGGCCTGGTTAGTACCTGGATGGGAGACCGCCTGGGAATACCAGGTGCTGTAGGCTTTTGCTTTTCCCTTGGCATTCTTTTTCTTTCTTTTTGGGAGGTGCCATCTTGGCATGGCCAAGCTCAAAGGAGTCGAGGGTGGCATTGGTGATCGCCTACGGCCACATCACCCTGAACACGCCCGATCTCGTCTGATCTCGGAAGCTAAGCAGGGTCGGGCCTGGTTAGTACCTGGATGGGAGACCGCCTGGGAATACCAGGTGCTGTAGGCTTTTGCTTTTCCCTTGGCATTCTTTTTCTTTCTTTTTGGGAGGTGCCATCTTGGCATGGCCAAGCTCAAAGGAGTCGAGGGTGGCATTGGTGATCGCCTACGGCCACATCACCCTGAACACGCCCGATCTCGTCTGATCTCGGAAGCTAAGCAGGGTCGGGCCTGGTTAGTACCTGGATGGGAGACCGCCTGGGAATACCAGGTGCTGTAGGCTTTTGCTTTTCCCTTGGCATTCTTTTTCTTTCTTTTTGGGAGGTGCCATCTTGGCATGGCCAAGCTCAAAGGAGTCGAGGGTGGCATTGGTGATCGCCTACGGCCACATCACCCTGAACACGCCCGATCTCGTCTGATCTCGGAAGCTAAGCAGGGTCGGGCCTGGTTAGTACCTGGATGGGAGACCGCCTGGGAATACCAGGTGCTGTAGGCTTTTGCTTTTCCCTTGGCATTCTTTTTCTTTCTTTTTGGGAGGTGCCATCTTGGCATGGCCAAGCTCAAAGGAGTCGAGGGTGGCATTGGTGATCGCCTACGGCCACATCACCCTGAACACGCCCGATCTCGTCTGATCTCGGAAGCTAAGCAGGGTCGGGCCTGGTTAGTACCTGGATGGGAGACCGCCTGGGAATACCAGGTGCTGTAGGCTTTTGCTTTTCCCTTGGCATTCTTTTTCTTTCTTTTTGGGAGGTGCCATCTTGGCATGGCCAAGCTCAAAGGAGTCGAGGGTGGCATTGGTGATCGCCTACGGCCACATCACCCTGAACACGCCCGATCTCGTCTGATCTCGGAAGCTAAGCAGGGTCGGGCCTGGTTAGTACCTGGATGGGAGACCGCCTGGGAATACCAGGTGCTGTAGGCTTTTGCTTTTCCCTTGGCATTCTTTTTCTTTCTTTTTGGGAGGTGCCATCTTGGCATGGCCAAGCTCAAAGGAGTCGAGGGTGGCATTGGTGATCGCCTACGGCCACATCACCCTGAACACGCCCGATCTCGTCTGATCTCGGAAGCTAAGCAGGGTCGGGCCTGGTTAGTACCTGGATGGGAGACCGCCTGGGAATACCAGGTGCTGTAGGCTTTTGCTTTTCCCTTGGCATTCTTTTTCTTTCTTTTTGGGAGGTGCCATCTTGGCATGGCCAAGCTCAAAGGAGTCGAGGGTGGCATTGGTGATCGCCTACGGCCACATCACCCTGAACACGCCCGATCTCGTCTGATCTCGGAAGCTAAGCAGGGTCGGGCCTGGTTAGTACCTGGATGGGAGACCGCCTGGGAATACCAGGTGCTGTAGGCTTTTGCTTTTCCCTTGGCATTCTTTTTCTTTCTTTTTGGGAGGTGCCATCTTGGCATGGCCAAGCTCAAAGGAGTCGAGGGTGGCATTGGTGATCGCCTACGGCCACATCACCCTGAACACGCCCGATCTCGTCTGATCTCGGAAGCTAAGCAGGGTCGGGCCTGGTTAGTACCTGGATGGGAGACCGCCTGGGAATACCAGGTGCTGTAGGCTTTTGCTTTTCCCTTGGCATTCTTTTTCTTTCTTTTTGGGAGGTGCCATCTTGGCATGGCCAAGCTCAAAGGAGTCGAGGGTGGCATTGGTGATCGCCTACGGCCACATCACCCTGAACACGCCCGATCTCGTCTGATCTCGGAAGCTAAGCAGGGTCGGGCCTGGTTAGTACCTGGATGGGAGACCGCCTGGGAATACCAGGTGCTGTAGGCTTTTGCTTTTCCCTTGGCATTCTTTTTCTTTCTTTTTGGGAGGTGCCATCTTGGCATGGCCAAGCTCAAAGGAGTCGAGGGTGGCATTGGTGATCGCCTACGGCCACATCACCCTGAACACGCCCGATCTCGTCTGATCTCGGAAGCTAAGCAGGGTCGGGCCTGGTTAGTACCTGGATGGGAGACCGCCTGGGAATACCAGGTGCTGTAGGCTTTTGCTTTTCCCTTGGCATTCTTTTTCTTTCTTTTTGGGAGGTGCCATCTTGGCATGGCCAAGCTCAAAGGAGTCGAGGGTGGCATTGGTGATCGCCTACGGCCACATCACCCTGAACACGCCCGATCTCGTCTGATCTCGGAAGCTAAGCAGGGTCGGGCCTGGTTAGTACCTGGATGGGAGACCGCCTGGGAATACCAGGTGCTGTAGGCTTTTGCTTTTCCCTTGGCATTCTTTTTCTTTCTTTTTGGGAGGTGCCATCTTGGCATGGCCAAGCTCAAAGGAGTCGAGGGTGGCATTGGTGATCGCCTACGGCCACATCACCCTGAACACGCCCGATCTCGTCTGATCTCGGAAGCTAAGCAGGGTCGGGCCTGGTTAGTACCTGGATGGGAGACCGCCTGGGAATACCAGGTGCTGTAGGCTTTTGCTTTTCCCTTGGCATTCTTTTTCTTTCTTTTTGGGAGGTGCCATCTTGGCATGGCCAAGCTCAAAGGAGTCGAGGGTGGCATTGGTGATCGCCTACGGCCACATCACCCTGAACACGCCCGATCTCGTCTGATCTCGGAAGCTAAGCAGGGTCGGGCCTGGTTAGTACCTGGATGGGAGACCGCCTGGGAATACCAGGTGCTGTAGGCTTTTGCTTTTCCCTTGGCATTCTTTTTCTTTCTTTTTGGGAGGTGCCATCTTGGCATGGCCAAGCTCAAAGGAGTCGAGGGTGGCATTGGTGATCGCCTACGGCCACATCACCCTGAACACGCCCGATCTCGTCTGATCTCGGAAGCTAAGCAGGGTCGGGCCTGGTTAGTACCTGGATGGGAGACCGCCTGGGAATACCAGGTGCTGTAGGCTTTTGCTTTTCCCTTGGCATTCTTTTTCTTTCTTTTTGGGAGGTGCCATCTTGGCATGGCCAAGCTCAAAGGAGTCGAGGGTGGCATTGGTGATCGCCTACGGCCACATCACCCTGAACACGCCCGATCTCGTCTGATCTCGGAAGCTAAGCAGGGTCGGGCCTGGTTAGTACCTGGATGGGAGACCGCCTGGGAATACCAGGTGCTGTAGGCTTTTGCTTTTCCCTTGGCATTCTTTTTCTTTCTTTTTGGGAGGTGCCATCTTGGCATGGCCAAGCTCAAAGGAGTCGAGGGTGGCATTGGTGATCGCCTACGGCCACATCACCCTGAACACGCCCGATCTCGTCTGATCTCGGAAGCTAAGCAGGGTCGGGCCTGGTTAGTACCTGGATGGGAGACCGCCTGGGAATACCAGGTGCTGTAGGCTTTTGCTTTTCCCTTGGCATTCTTTTTCTTTCTTTTTGGGAGGTGCCATCTTGGCATGGCCAAGCTCAAAGGAGTCGAGGGTGGCATTGGTGATCGCCTACGGCCACATCACCCTGAACACGCCCGATCTCGTCTGATCTCGGAAGCTAAGCAGGGTCGGGCCTGGTTAGTACCTGGATGGGAGACCGCCTGGGAATACCAGGTGCTGTAGGCTTTTGCTTTTCCCTTGGCATTCTTTTTCTTTCTTTTTGGGAGGTGCCATCTTGGCATGGCCAAGCTCAAAGGAGTCGAGGGTGGCATTGGTGATCGCCTACGGCCACATCACCCTGAACACGCCCGATCTCGTCTGATCTCGGAAGCTAAGCAGGGTCGGGCCTGGTTAGTACCTGGATGGGAGACCGCCTGGGAATACCAGGTGCTGTAGGCTTTTGCTTTTCCCTTGGCATTCTTTTTCTTTCTTTTTGGGAGGTGCCATCTTGGCATGGCCAAGCTCAAAGGAGTCGAGGGTGGCATTGGTGATCGCCTACGGCCACATCACCCTGAACACGCCCGATCTCGTCTGATCTCGGAAGCTAAGCAGGGTCGGGCCTGGTTAGTACCTGGATGGGAGACCGCCTGGGAATACCAGGTGCTGTAGGCTTTTGCTTTTCCCTTGGCATTCTTTTTCTTTCTTTTTGGGAGGTGCCATCTTGGCATGGCCAAGCTCAAAGGAGTCGAGGGTGGCATTGGTGATCGCCTACGGCCACATCACCCTGAACACGCCCGATCTCGTCTGATCTCGGAAGCTAAGCAGGGTCGGGCCTGGTTAGTACCTGGATGGGAGACCGCCTGGGAATACCAGGTGCTGTAGGCTTTTGCTTTTCCCTTGGCATTCTTTTTCTTTCTTTTTGGGAGGTGCCATCTTGGCATGGCCAAGCTCAAAGGAGTCGAGGGTGGCATTGGTGATCGCCTACGGCCACATCACCCTGAACACGCCCGATCTCGTCTGATCTCGGAAGCTAAGCAGGGTCGGGCCTGGTTAGTACCTGGATGGGAGACCGCCTGGGAATACCAGGTGCTGTAGGCTTTTGCTTTTCCCTTGGCATTCTTTTTCTTTCTTTTTGGGAGGTGCCATCTTGGCATGGCCAAGCTCAAAGGAGTCGAGGGTGGCATTGGTGATCGCCTACGGCCACATCACCCTGAACACGCCCGATCTCGTCTGATCTCGGAAGCTAAGCAGGGTCGGGCCTGGTTAGTACCTGGATGGGAGACCGCCTGGGAATACCAGGTGCTGTAGGCTTTTGCTTTTCCCTTGGCATTCTTTTTCTTTCTTTTTGGGAGGTGCCATCTTGGCATGGCCAAGCTCAAAGGAGTCGAGGGTGGCATTGGTGATCGCCTACGGCCACATCACCCTGAACACGCCCGATCTCGTCTGATCTCGGAAGCTAAGCAGGGTCGGGCCTGGTTAGTACCTGGATGGGAGACCGCCTGGGAATACCAGGTGCTGTAGGCTTTTGCTTTTCCCTTGGCATTCTTTTTCTTTCTTTTTGGGAGGTGCCATCTTGGCATGGCCAAGCTCAAAGGAGTCGAGGGTGGCATTGGTGATCGCCTACGGCCACATCACCCTGAACACGCCCGATCTCGTCTGATCTCGGAAGCTAAGCAGGGTCGGGCCTGGTTAGTACCTGGATGGGAGACCGCCTGGGAATAC
Organism: Pelophylax lessonae; assembly: GCF_965119305.1. Taxonomy (NCBI): domain Eukaryota; kingdom Metazoa; phylum Chordata; class Amphibia; order Anura; family Ranidae; genus Pelophylax; species Pelophylax lessonae. Next base: position 22,835 of record NW_028119506.1, on the reverse strand, counting down.
CAGGTGCTGTAGGCTTTTGCTTTTCCCTTGGCATTCTTTTTCTTTCTTTTTGGGAGGTGCCATCTTGGCATGGCCAAGCTCAAAGGAGTCGAGGGTGGCATTGGTGATCGCCTACGGCCACATCACCCTGAACACGCCCGATCTCGTCTGATCTCGGAAGCTAAGCAGGGTCGGGCCTGGTTAGTACCTGGATGGGAGACCGCCTGGGAATACCAGGTGCTGTAGGCTTTTGCTTTTCCCTTGGCATTCTTTTTCTTTCTTTTTGGGAGGTGCCATCTTGGCATGGCCAAGCTCAAAGGAGTCGAGGGTGGCATTGGTGATCGCCTACGGCCACATCACCCTGAACACGCCCGATCTCGTCTGATCTCGGAAGCTAAGCAGGGTCGGGCCTGGTTAGTACCTGGATGGGAGACCGCCTGGGAATACCAGGTGCTGTAGGCTTTTGCTTTTCCCTTGGCATTCTTTTTCTTTCTTTTTGGGAGGTGCCATCTTGGCATGGCCAAGCTCAAAGGAGTCGAGGGTGGCATTGGTGATCGCCTACGGCCACATCACCCTGAACACGCCCGATCTCGTCTGATCTCGGAAGCTAAGCAGGGTCGGGCCTGGTTAGTACCTGGATGGGAGACCGCCTGGGAATACCAGGTGCTGTAGGCTTTTGCTTTTCCCTTGGCATTCTTTTTCTTTCTTTTTGGGAGGTGCCATCTTGGCATGGCCAAGCTCAAAGGAGTCGAGGGTGGCATTGGTGATCGCCTACGGCCACATCACCCTGAACACGCCCGATCTCGTCTGATCTCGGAAGCTAAGCAGGGTCGGGCCTGGTTAGTACCTGGATGGGAGACCGCCTGGGAATACCAGGTGCTGTAGGCTTTTGCTTTTCCCTTGGCATTCTTTTTCTTTCTTTTTGGGAGGTGCCATCTTGGCATGGCCAAGCTCAAAGGAGTCGAGGGTGGCATTGGTGATCGCCTACGGCCACATCACCCTGAACACGCCCGATCTCGTCTGATCTCGGAAGCTAAGCAGGGTCGGGCCTGGTTAGTACCTGGATGGGAGACCGCCTGGGAATACCAGGTGCATACGAGTAGGCTTTTGCTTTTCCCTTGGCATTCTTTTTCTTTCTTTTTGGGAGGTGCCATCTTGGCATGGCCAAGCTCAAAGGAGTCGAGGGTGGCATTGGTGATCGCCTACGGCCACATCACCCTGAACACGCCCGATCTCGTCTGATCTCGGAAGCTAAGCAGGGTCGGGCCTGGTTAGTACCTGGATGGGAGACCGCCTGGGAATACCAGGTGCTGTAGGCTTTTGCTTTTCCCTTGGCATTCTTTTTCTTTCTTTTTGGGAGGTGCCATCTTGGCATGGCCAAGCTCAAAGGAGTCGAGGGTGGCATTGGTGATCGCCTACGGCCACATCACCCTGAACACGCCCGATCTCGTCTGATCTCGGAAGCTAAGCAGGGTCGGGCCTGGTTAGTACCTGGATGGGAGACCGCCTGGGAATACCAGGTGCTGTAGGCTTTTGCTTTTCCCTTGGCATTCTTTTTCTTTCTTTTTGGGAGGTGCCATCTTGGCATGGCCAAGCTCAAAGGAGTCGAGGGTGGCATTGGTGATCGCCTACGGCCACATCACCCTGAACACGCCCGATCTCGTCTGATCTCGGAAGCTAAGCAGGGTCGGGCCTGGTTAGTACCTGGATGGGAGACCGCCTGGGAATACCAGGTGCTGTAGGCTTTTGCTTTTCCCTTGGCATTCTTTTTCTTTCTTTTTGGGAGGTGCCATCTTGGCATGGCCAAGCTCAAAGGAGTCGAGGGTGGCATTGGTGATCGCCTACGGCCACATCACCCTGAACACGCCCGATCTCGTCTGATCTCGGAAGCTAAGCAGGGTCGGGCCTGGTTAGTACCTGGATGGGAGACCGCCTGGGAATACCAGGTGCTGTAGGCTTTTGCTTTTCCCTTGGCATTCTTTTTCTTTCTTTTTGGGAGGTGCCATCTTGGCATGGCCAAGCTCAAAGGAGTCGAGGGTGGCATTGGTGATCGCCTACGGCCACATCACCCTGAACACGCCCGATCTCGTCTGATCTCGGAAGCTAAGCAGGGTCGGGCCTGGTTAGTACCTGGATGGGAGACCGCCTGGGAATACCAGGTGCTGTAGGCTTTTGCTTTTCCCTTGGCATTCTTTTTCTTTCTTTTTGGGAGGTGCCATCTTGGCATGGCCAAGCTCAAAGGAGTCGAGGGTGGCATTGGTGATCGCCTACGGCCACATCACCCTGAACACGCCCGATCTCGTCTGATCTCGGAAGCTAAGCAGGGTCGGGCCTGGTTAGTACCTGGATGGGAGACCGCCTGGGAATACCAGGTGCTGTAGGCTTTTGCTTTTCCCTTGGCATTCTTTTTCTTTCTTTTTGGGAGGTGCCATCTTGGCATGGCCAAGCTCAAAGGAGTCGAGGGTGGCATTGGTGATCGCCTACGGCCACATCACCCTGAACACGCCCGATCTCGTCTGATCTCGGAAGCTAAGCAGGGTCGGGCCTGGTTAGTACCTGGATGGGAGACCGCCTGGGAATACCAGGTGCTGTAGGCTTTTGCTTTTCCCTTGGCATTCTTTTTCTTTCTTTTTGGGAGGTGCCATCTTGGCATGGCCAAGCTCAAAGGAGTCGAGGGTGGCATTGGTGATCGCCTACGGCCACATCACCCTGAACACGCCCGATCTCGTCTGATCTCGGAAGCTAAGCAGGGTCGGGCCTGGTTAGTACCTGGATGGGAGACCGCCTGGGAATACCAGGTGCTGTAGGCTTTTGCTTTTCCCTTGGCATTCTTTTTCTTTCTTTTTGGGAGGTGCCATCTTGGCATGGCCAAGCTCAAAGGAGTCGAGGGTGGCATTGGTGATCGCCTACGGCCACATCACCCTGAACACGCCCGATCTCGTCTGATCTCGGAAGCTAAGCAGGGTCGGGCCTGGTTAGTACCTGGATGGGAGACCGCCTGGGAATACCAGGTGCTGTAGGCTTTTGCTTTTCCCTTGGCATTCTTTTTCTTTCTTTTTGGGAGGTGCCATCTTGGCATGGCCAAGCTCAAAGGAGTCGAGGGTGGCATTGGTGATCGCCTACGGCCACATCACCCTGAACACGCCCGATCTCGTCTGATCTCGGAAGCTAAGCAGGGTCGGGCCTGGTTAGTACCTGGATGGGAGACCGCCTGGGAATACCAGGTGCTGTAGGCTTTTGCTTTTCCCTTGGCATTCTTTTTCTTTCTTTTTGGGAGGTGCCATCTTGGCATGGCCAAGCTCAAAGGAGTCGAGGGTGGCATTGGTGATCGCCTACGGCCACATCACCCTGAACACGCCCGATCTCGTCTGATCTCGGAAGCTAAGCAGGGTCGGGCCTGGTTAGTACCTGGATGGGAGACCGCCTGGGAATACCAGGTGCTGTAGGCTTTTGCTTTTCCCTTGGCATTCTTTTTCTTTCTTTTTGGGAGGTGCCATCTTGGCATGGCCAAGCTCAAAGGAGTCGAGGGTGGCATTGGTGATCGCCTACGGCCACATCACCCTGAACACGCCCGATCTCGTCTGATCTCGGAAGCTAAGCAGGGTCGGGCCTGGTTAGTACCTGGATGGGAGACCGCCTGGGAATACCAGGTGCTGTAGGCTTTTGCTTTTCCCTTGGCATTCTTTTTCTTTCTTTTTGGGAGGTGCCATCTTGGCATGGCCAAGCTCAAAGGAGTCGAGGGTGGCATTGGTGATCGCCTACGGCCACATCACCCTGAACACGCCCGATCTCGTCTGATCTCGGAAGCTAAGCAGGGTCGGGCCTGGTTAGTACCTGGATGGGAGACCGCCTGGGAATACCAGGTGCTGTAGGCTTTTGCTTTTCCCTTGGCATTCTTTTTCTTTCTTTTTGGGAGGTGCCATCTTGGCATGGCCAAGCTCAAAGGAGTCGAGGGTGGCATTGGTGATCGCCTACGGCCACATCACCCTGAACACGCCCGATCTCGTCTGATCTCGGAAGCTAAGCAGGGTCGGGCCTGGTTAGTACCTGGATGGGAGACCGCCTGGGAATACCAGGTGCTGTAGGCTTTTGCTTTTCCCTTGGCATTCTTTTTCTTTCTTTTTGGGAGGTGCCATCTTGGCATGGCCAAGCTCAAAGGAGTCGAGGGTGGCATTGGTGATCGCCTACGGCCACATCACCCTGAACACGCCCGATCTCGTCTGATCTCGGAAGCTAAGCAGGGTCGGGCCTGGTTAGTACCTGGATGGGAGACCGCCTGGGAATACCAGGTGCTGTAGGCTTTTGCTTTTCCCTTGGCATTCTTTTTCTTTCTTTTTGGGAGGTGCCATCTTGGCATGGCCAAGCTCAAAGGAGTCGAGGGTGGCATTGGTGATCGCCTACGGCCACATCACCCTGAACACGCCCGATCTCGTCTGATCTCGGAAGCTAAGCAGGGTCGGGCCTGGTTAGTACCTGGATGGGAGACCGCCTGGGAATACCAGGTGCTGTAGGCTTTTGCTTTTCCCTTGGCATTCTTTTTCTTTCTTTTTGGGAGGTGCCATCTTGGCATGGCCAAGCTCAAAGGAGTCGAGGGTGGCATTGGTGATCGCCTACGGCCACATCACCCTGAACACGCCCGATCTCGTCTGATCTCGGAAGCTAAGCAGGGTCGGGCCTGGTTAGTACCTGGATGGGAGACCGCCTGGGAATACCAGGTGCTGTAGGCTTTTGCTTTTCCCTTGGCATTCTTTTTCTTTCTTTTTGGGAGGTGCCATCTTGGCATGGCCAAGCTCAAAGGAGTCGAGGGTGGCATTGGTGATCGCCTACGGCCACATCACCCTGAACACGCCCGATCTCGTCTGATCTCGGAAGCTAAGCAGGGTCGGGCCTGGTTAGTACCTGGATGGGAGACCGCCTGGGAATACCAGGTGCTGTAGGCTTTTGCTTTTCCCTTGGCATTCTTTTTCTTTCTTTTTGGGAGGTGCCATCTTGGCATGGCCAAGCTCAAAGGAGTCGAGGGTGGCATTGGTGATCGCCTACGGCCACATCACCCTGAACACGCCCGATCTCGTCTGATCTCGGAAGCTAAGCAGGGTCGGGCCTGGTTAGTACCTGGATGGGAGACCGCCTGGGAATACCAGGTGCTGTAGGCTTTTGCTTTTCCCTTGGCATTCTTTTTCTTTCTTTTTGGGAGGTGCCATCTTGGCATGGCCAAGCTCAAAGGAGTCGAGGGTGGCATTGGTGATCGCCTACGGCCACATCACCCTGAACACGCCCGATCTCGTCTGATCTCGGAAGCTAAGCAGGGTCGGGCCTGGTTAGTACCTGGATGGGAGACCGCCTGGGAATACCAGGTGCTGTAGGCTTTTGCTTTTCCCTTGGCATTCTTTTTCTTTCTTTTTGGGAGGTGCCATCTTGGCATGGCCAAGCTCAAAGGAGTCGAGGGTGGCATTGGTGATCGCCTACGGCCACATCACCCTGAACACGCCCGATCTCGTCTGATCTCGGAAGCTAAGCAGGGTCGGGCCTGGTTAGTACCTGGATGGGAGACCGCCTGGGAATACCAGGTGCTGTAGGCTTTTGCTTTTCCCTTGGCATTCTTTTTCTTTCTTTTTGGGAGGTGCCATCTTGGCATGGCCAAGCTCAAAGGAGTCGAGGGTGGCATTGGTGATCGCCTACGGCCACATCACCCTGAACACGCCCGATCTCGTCTGATCTCGGAAGCTAAGCAGGGTCGGGCCTGGTTAGTACCTGGATGGGAGACCGCCTGGGAATACCAGGTGCTGTAGGCTTTTGCTTTTCCCTTGGCATTCTTTTTCTTTCTTTTTGGGAGGTGCCATCTTGGCATGGCCAAGCTCAAAGGAGTCGAGGGTGGCATTGGTGATCGCCTACGGCCACATCACCCTGAACACGCCCGATCTCGTCTGATCTCGGAAGCTAAGCAGGGTCGGGCCTGGTTAGTACCTGGATGGGAGACCGCCTGGGAATACCAGGTGCTGTAGGTTTGCTTTTCCCTTGGCATTCTTTTTCTTTCTTTTTGGGAGGTGCCATCTTGGCATGGCCAAGCTCAAAGGAGTCGAGGGTGGCATTGGTGATCGCCTACGGCCACATCACCCTGAACACGCCCGATCTCGTCTGATCTCGGAAGCTAAGCAGGGTCGGGCCTGGTTCGATTACCTGGATGGGAGACCGCCTGGGAATACCAGGTGCTGTAGGCTTTTGCTTTTCCCTTGGCATTCTTTTTCTTTCTTTTTGGGAGGTGCCATCTTGGCATGGCCAAGCTCAAAGGAGTCGAGGGTGGCATTGGTGATCGCCTACGGCCACATCACCCTGAACACGCCCGATCTCGTCTGATCTCGGAAGCTAAGCAGGGTCGGGCCTGGTTAGTACCTGGATGGGAGACCGCCTGGGAATACCAGGTGCTGTAGGCTTTTGCTTTTCCCTTGGCATTCTTTTTCTTTCTTTTTGGGAGGTGCCATCTTGGCATGGCCAAGCTCAAAGGAGTCGAGGGTGGCATTGGTGATCGCCTACGGCCACATCACCCTGAACACGCCCGATCTCGTCTGATCTCGGAAGCTAAGCAGGGTCGGGCCTGGTTAGTACCTGGATGGGAGACCGCCTGGGAATACCAGGTGCTGTAGGCTTTTGCTTTTCCCTTGGCATTCTTTTTCTTTCTTTTTGGGAGGTGCCATCTTGGCATGGCCAAGCTCAAAGGAGTCGAGGGTGGCATTGGTGATCGCCTACGGCCACATCACCCTGAACACGCCCGATCTCGTCTGATCTCGGAAGCTAAGCAGGGTCGGGCCTGGTTAGTACCTGGATGGGAGACCGCCTGGGAATACCAGGTGCTGTAGGCTTTTGCTTTTCCCTTGGCATTCTTTTTCTTTCTTTTTGGGAGGTGCCATCTTGGCATGGCCAAGCTCAAAGGAGTCGAGGGTGGCATTGGTGATCGCCTACGGCCACATCACCCTGAACACGCCCGATCTCGTCTGATCTCGGAAGCTAAGCAGGGTCGGGCCTGGTTAGTACCTGGATGGGAGACCGCCTGGGAATACCAGGTGCTGTAGGCTTTTGCTTTTCCCTTGGCATTCTTTTTCTTTCTTTTTGGGAGGTGCCATCTTGGCATGGCCAAGCTCAAAGGAGTCGAGGGTGGCATTGGTGATCGCCTACGGCCACATCACCCTGAACACGCCCGATCTCGTCTGATCTCGGAAGCTAAGCAGGGTCGGGCCTGGTTAGTACCTGGATGGGAGACCGCCTGGGAATACCAGGTGCTGTAGGCTTTTGCTTTTCCCTTGGCATTCTTTTTCTTTCTTTTTGGGAGGTGCCATCTTGGCATGGCCAAGCTCAAAGGAGTCGAGGGTGGCATTGGTGATCGCCTACGGCCACATCACCCTGAACACGCCCGATCTCGTCTGATCTCGGAAGCTAAGCAGGGTCGGGCCTGGTTAGTACCTGGATGGGAGACCGCCTGGGAATACCAGGTGCTGTAGGCTTTTGCTTTTCCCTTGGCATTCTTTTTCTTTCTTTTTGGGAGGTGCCATCTTGGCATGGCCAAGCTCAAAGGAGTCGAGGGTGGCATTGGTGATCGCCTACGGCCACATCACCCTGAACACGCCCGATCTCGTCTGATCTCGGAAGCTAAGCAGGGTCGGGCCTGGTTAGTACCTGGATGGGAGACCGCCTGGGAATACCAGGTGCTGTAGGCTTTTGCTTTTCCCTTGGCATTCTTTTTCTTTCTTTTTGGGAGGTGCCATCTTGGCATGGCCAAGCTCAAAGGAGTCGAGGGTGGCATTGGTGATCGCCTACGGCCACATCACCCTGAACACGCCCGATCTCGTCTGATCTCGGAAGCTAAGCAGGGTCGGGCCTGGTTAGTACCTGGATGGGAGACCGCCTGGGAATACCAGGTGCTGTAGGCTTTTGCTTTTCCCTTGGCATTCTTTTTCTTTCTTTTTGGGAGGTGCCATCTTGGCATGGCCAAGCTCAAAGGAGTCGAGGGTGGCATTGGTGATCGCCTACGGCCACATCACCCTGAACACGCCCGATCTCGTCTGATCTCGGAAGCTAAGCAGGGTCGGGCCTGGTTAGTACCTGGATGGGAGACCGCCTGGGAATACCAGGTGCTGTAGGCTTTTGCTTTTCCCTTGGCATTCTTTTTCTTTCTTTTTGGGAGGTGCCATCTTGGCATGGCCAAGCTCAAAGGAGTCGAGGGTGGCATTGGTGATCGCCTACGGCCACATCACCCTGAACACGCCCGATCTCGTCTGATCTCGGAAGCTAAGCAGGGTCGGGCCTGGTTAGTACCTGGATGGGAGACCGCCTGGGAATACCAGGTGCTGTAGGCTTTTGCTTTTCCCTTGGCATTCTTTTTCTTTCTTTTTGGGAGGTGCCATCTTGGCATGGCCAAGCTCAAAGGAGTCGAGGGTGGCATTGGTGATCGCCTACGGCCACATCACCCTGAACACGCCCGATCTCGTCTGATCTCGGAAGCTAAGCAGGGTCGGGCCTGGTTAGTACCTGGATGGGAGACCGCCTGGGAATACCAGGTGCTGTAGGCTTTTGCTTTTCCCTTGGCATTCTTTTTCTTTCTTTTTGGGAGGTGCCATCTTGGCATGGCCAAGCTCAAAGGAGTCGAGGGTGGCATTGGTGATCGCCTACGGCCACATCACCCTGAACACGCCCGATCTCGTCTGATCTCGGAAGCTAAGCAGGGTCGGGCCTGGTTAGTACCTGGATGGGAGACCGCCTGGGAATACCAGGTGCTGTAGGCTTTTGCTTTTCCCTTGGCATTCTTTTTCTTTCTTTTTGGGAGGTGCCATCTTGGCATGGCCAAGCTCAAAGGAGTCGAGGGTGGCATTGGTGATCGCCTACGGCCACATCACCCTGAACACGCCCGATCTCGTCTGATCTCGGAAGCTAAGCAGGGTCGGGCCTGGTTAGTACCTGGATGGGAGACCGCCTGGGAATACCAGGTGCTGTAGGCTTTTGCTTTTCCCTTGGCATTCTTTTTCTTTCTTTTTGGGAGGTGCCATCTTGGCATGGCCAAGCTCAAAGGAGTCGAGGGTGGCATTGGTGATCGCCTACGGCCACATCACCCTGAACACGCCCGATCTCGTCTGATCTCGGAAGCTAAGCAGGGTCGGGCCTGGTTAGTACCTGGATGGGAGACCGCCTGGGAATACCAGGTGCTGTAGGCTTTTGCTTTTCCCTTGGCATTCTTTTTCTTTCTTTTTGGGAGGTGCCATCTTGGCATGGCCAAGCTCAAAGGAGTCGAGGGTGGCATTGGTGATCGCCTACGGCCACATCACCCTGAACACGCCCGATCTCGTCTGATCTCGGAAGCTAAGCAGGGTCGGGCCTGGTTAGTACCTGGATGGGAGACCGCCTGGGAATACCAGGTGCTGTAGGCTTTTGCTTTTCCCTTGGCATTCTTTTTCTTTCTTTTTGGGAGGTGCCATCTTGGCATGGCCAAGCTCAAAGGAGTCGAGGGTGGCATTGGTGATCGCCTACGGCCACATCACCCTGAACACGCCCGATCTCGTCTGATCTCGGAAGCTAAGCAGGGTCGGGCCTGGTTAGTACCTGGATGGGAGACCGCCTGGGAATACCAGGTGCTGTAGGCTTTTGCTTTTCCCTTGGCATTCTTTTTCTTTCTTTTTGGGAGGTGCCATCTTGGCATGGCCAAGCTCAAAGGAGTCGAGGGTGGCATTGGTGATCGCCTACGGCCACATCACCCTGAACACGCCCGATCTCGTCTGATCTCGGAAGCTAAGCAGGGTCGGGCCTGGTTAGTACCTGGATGGGAGACCGCCTGGGAATACCAGGTGCTGTAGGCTTTTGCTTTTCCCTTGGCATTCTTTTTCTTTCTTTTTGGGAGGTGCCATCTTGGCATGGCCAAGCTCAAAGGAGTCGAGGGTGGCATTGGTGATCGCCTACGGCCACATCACCCTGAACACGCCCGATCTCGTCTGATCTCGGAAGCTAAGCAGGGTCGGGCCTGGTTAGTACCTGGATGGGAGACCGCCTGGGAATACCAGGTGCTGTAGGCTTTTGCTTTTCCCTTGGCATTCTTTTTCTTTCTTTTTGGGAGGTGCCATCTTGGCATGGCCAAGCTCAAAGGAGTCGAGGGTGGCATTGGTGATCGCCTACGGCCACATCACCCTGAACACGCCCGATCTCGTCTGATCTCGGAAGCTAAGCAGGGTCGGGCCTGGTTAGTACCTGGATGGGAGACCGCCTGGGAATACCAGGTGCTGTAGGCTTTTGCTTTTCCCTTGGCATTCTTTTTCTTTCTTTTTGGGAGGTGCCATCTTGGCATGGCCAAGCTCAAAGGAGTCGAGGGTGGCATTGGTGATCGCCTACGGCCACATCACCCTGAACACGCCCGATCTCGTCTGATCTCGGAAGCTAAGCAGGGTCGGGCCTGGTTAGTACCTGGATGGGAGACCGCCTGGGAATACCAGGTGCTGTAGGCTTTTGCTTTTCCCTTGGCATTCTTTTTCTTTCTTTTTGGGAGGTGCCATCTTGGCATGGCCAAGCTCAAAGGAGTCGAGGGTGGCATTGGTGATCGCCTACGGCCACATCACCCTGAACACGCCCGATCTCGTCTGATCTCGGAAGCTAAGCAGGGTCGGGCCTGGTTAGTACCTGGATGGGAGACCGCCTGGGAATACCAGGTGCTGTAGGCTTTTGCTTTTCCCTTGGCATTCTTTTTCTTTCTTTTTGGGAGGTGCCATCTTGGCATGGCCAAGCTCAAAGGAGTCGAGGGTGGCATTGGTGATCGCCTACGGCCACATCACCCTGAACACGCCCGATCTCGTCTGATCTCGGAAGCTAAGCAGGGTCGGGCCTGGTTAGTACCTGGATGGGAGACCGCCTGGGAATACCAGGTGCTGTAGGCTTTTGCTTTTCCCTTGGCATTCTTTTTCTTTCTTTTTGGGAGGTGCCATCTTGGCATGGCCAAGCTCAAAGGAGTCGAGGGTGGCATTGGTGATCGCCTACGGCCACATCACCCTGAACACGCCCGATCTCGTCTGATCTCGGAAGCTAAGCAGGGTCGGGCCTGGTTAGTACCTGGATGGGAGACCGCCTGGGAATACCAGGTGCTGTAGGCTTTTGCTTTTCCCTTGGCATTCTTTTTCTTTCTTTTTGGGAGGTGCCATCTTGGCATGGCCAAGCTCAAAGGAGTCGAGGGTGGCATTGGTGATCGCCTACGGCCACATCACCCTGAACACGCCCGATCTCGTCTGATCTCGGAAGCTAAGCAGGGTCGGGCCTGGTTAGTACCTGGATGGGAGACCGCCTGGGAATACCAGGTGCTGTAGGCTTTTGCTTTTCCCTTGGCATTCTTTTTCTTTCTTTTTGGGAGGTGCCATCTTGGCATGGCCAAGCTCAAAGGAGTCGAGGGTGGCATTGGTGATCGCCTACGGCCACATCACCCTGAACACGCCCGATCTCGTCTGATCTCGGAAGCTAAGCAGGGTCGGGCCTGGTTAGTACCTGGATGGGAGACCGCCTGGGAATACCAGGTGCTGTAGGCTTTTGCTTTTCCCTTGGCATTCTTTTTCTTTCTTTTTGGGAGGTGCCATCTTGGCATGGCCAAGCTCAAAGGAGTCGAGGGTGGCATTGGTGATCGCCTACGGCCACATCACCCTGAACACGCCCGATCTCGTCTGATCTCGGAAGCTAAGCAGGGTCGGGCCTGGTTAGTACCTGGATGGGAGACCGCCTGGGAATACCAGGTGCTGTAGGCTTTTGCTTTTCCCTTGGCATTCTTTTTCTTTCTTTTTGGGAGGTGCCATCTTGGCATGGCCAAGCTCAAAGGAGTCGAGGGTGGCATTGGTGATCGCCTACGGCCACATCACCCTGAACACGCCCGATCTCGTCTGATCTCGGAAGCTAAGCAGGGTCGGGCCTGGTTAGTACCTGGATGGGAGACCGCCTGGGAATACCAGGTGCTGTAGGCTTTTGCTTTTCCCTTGGCATTCTTTTTCTTTCTTTTTGGGAGGTGCCATCTTGGCATGGCCAAGCTCAAAGGAGTCGAGGGTGGCATTGGTGATCGCCTACGGCCACATCACCCTGAACACGCCCGATCTCGTCTGATCTCGGAAGCTAAGCAGGGTCGGGCCTGGTTAGTACCTGGATGGGAGACCGCCTGGGAATACCAGGTGCTGTAGGCTTTTGCTTTTCCCTTGGCATTCTTTTTCTTTCTTTTTGGGAGGTGCCATCTTGGCATGGCCAAGCTCAAAGGAGTCGAGGGTGGCATTGGTGATCGCCTACGGCCACATCACCCTGAACACGCCCGATCTCGTCTGATCTCGGAAGCTAAGCAGGGTCGGGCCTGGTTAGTACCTGGATGGGAGACCGCCTGGGAATACCAGGTGCTGTAGGCTTTTGCTTTTCCCTTGGCATTCTTTTTCTTTCTTTTTGGGAGGTGCCATCTTGGCATGGCCAAGCTCAAAGGAGTCGAGGGTGGCATTGGTGATCGCCTACGGCCACATCACCCTGAACACGCCCGATCTCGTCTGATCTCGGAAGCTAAGCAGGGTCGGGCCTGGTTAGTACCTGGATGGGAGACCGCCTGGGAATACCAGGTGCTGTAGGCTTTTGCTTTTCCCTTGGCATTCTTTTTCTTTCTTTTTGGGAGGTGCCATCTTGGCATGGCCAAGCTCAAAGGAGTCGAGGGTGGCATTGGTGATCGCCTACGGCCACATCACCCTGAACACGCCCGATCTCGTCTGATCTCGGAAGCTAAGCAGGGTCGGGCCTGGTTAGTACCTGGATGGGAGACCGCCTGGGAATACCAGGTGCTGTAGGCTTTTGCTTTTCCCTTGGCATTCTTTTTCTTTCTTTTTGGGAGGTGCCATCTTGGCATGGCCAAGCTCAAAGGAGTCGAGGGTGGCATTGGTGATCGCCTACGGCCACATCACCCTGAACACGCCCGATCTCGTCTGATCTCGGAAGCTAAGCAGGGTCGGGCCTGGTTAGTACCTGGATGGGAGACCGCCTGGGAATACCAGGTGCTGTAGGCTTTTGCTTTTCCCTTGGCATTCTTTTTCTTTCTTTTTGGGAGGTGCCATCTTGGCATGGCCAAGCTCAAAGGAGTCGAGGGTGGCATTGGTGATCGCCTACGGCCACATCACCCTGAACACGCCCGATCTCGTCTGATCTCGGAAGCTAAGCAGGGTCGGGCCTGGTTAGTACCTGGATGGGAGACCGCCTGGGAATACCAGGTGCTGTAGGCTTTTGCTTTTCCCTTGGCATTCTTTTTCTTTCTTTTTGGGAGGTGCCATCTTGGCATGGCCAAGCTCAAAGGAGTCGAGGGTGGCATTGGTGATCGCCTACGGCCACATCACCCTGAACACGCCCGATCTCGTCTGATCTCGGAAGCTAAGCAGGGTCGGGCCTGGTTAGTACCTGGATGGGAGACCGCCTGGGAATACCAGGTGCTGTAGGCTTTTGCTTTTCCCTTGGCATTCTTTTTCTTTCTTTTTGGGAGGTGCCATCTTGGCATGGCCAAGCTCAAAGGAGTCGAGGGTGGCATTGGTGATCGCCTACGGCCACATCACCCTGAACACGCCCGATCTCGTCTGATCTCGGAAGCTAAGCAGGGTCGGGCCTGGTTAGTACCTGGATGGGAGACCGCCTGGGAATACCAGGTGCTGTAGGCTTTTGCTTTTCCCTTGGCATTCTTTTTCTTTCTTTTTGGGAGGTGCCATCTTGGCATGGCCAAGCTCAAAGGAGTCGAGGGTGGCATTGGTGATCGCCTACGGCCACATCACCCTGAACACGCCCGATCTCGTCTGATCTCGGAAGCTAAGCAGGGTCGGGCCTGGTTAGTACCTGGATGGGAGACCGCCTGGGAATACCAGGTGCTGTAGGCTTTTGCTTTTCCCTTGGCATTCTTTTTCTTTCTTTTTGGGAGGTGCCATCTTGGCATGGCCAAGCTCAAAGGAGTCGAGGGTGGCATTGGTGATCGCCTACGGCCACATCACCCTGAACACGCCCGATCTCGGAAGCTAAGCAGGGTCGGGCCTGGTTAGTACCTGGATGGGAGACCGCCTGGGAATACCAGGTGCTGTAGGCTTTTGCTTTTCCCTTGGCATTCTTTTTCTTTCTTTTTGGGAGGTGCCATCTTGGCATGGCCAAGCTCAAAGGAGTCGAGGGTGGCATTGGTGATCGCCTACGGCCACATCACCCTGAACACGCCCGATCTCGTCTGATCTCGGAAGCTAAGCAGGGTCGGGCCTGGTTAGTACCTGGATGGGAGACCGCCTGGGAATACCAGGTGCTGTAGGCTTTTGCTTTTCCCTTGGCATTCTTTTTCTTTCTTTTTGGGAGGTGCCATCTTGGCATGGCCAAGCTCAAAGGAGTCGAGGGTGGCATTGGTGATCGCCTACGGCCACATCACCCTGAACACGCCCGATCTCGTCTGATCTCGGAAGCTAAGCAGGGTCGGGCCTGGTTAGTACCTGGATGGGAGACCGCCTGGGAATACCAGGTGCTGTAGGCTTTTGCTTTTCCCTTGGCATTCTTTTTCTTTCTTTTTGGGAGGTGCCATCTTGGCATGGCCAAGCTCAAAGGAGTCGAGGGTGGCATTGGTGATCGCCTACGGCCACATCACCCTGAACACGCCCGATCTCGTCTGATCTCGGAAGCTAAGCAGGGTCGGGCCTGGTTAGTACCTGGATGGGAGACCGCCTGGGAATACCAGGTGCTGTAGGCTTTTGCTTTTCCCTTGGCATTCTTTTTCTTTCTTTTTGGGAGGTGCCATCTTGGCATGGCCAAGCTCAAAGGAGTCGAGGGTGGCATTGGTGATCGCCTACGGCCACATCACCCTGAACACGCCCGATCTCGTCTGATCTCGGAAGCTAAGCAGGGTCGGGCCTGGTTAGTACCTGGATGGGAGACCGCCTGGGAATACCAGGTGCTGTAGGCTTTTGCTTTTCCCTTGGCATTCTTTTTCTTTCTTTTTGGGAGGTGCCATCTTGGCATGGCCAAGCTCAAAGGAGTCGAGGGTGGCATTGGTGATCGCCTACGGCCACATCACCCTGAACACGCCCGATCTCGTCTGATCTCGGAAGCTAAGCAGGGTCGGGCCTGGTTAGTACCTGGATGGGAGACCGCCTGGGAATACCAGGTGCTGTAGGCTTTTGCTTTTCCCTTGGCATTCTTTTTCTTTCTTTTTGGGAGGTGCCATCTTGGCATGGCCAAGCTCAAAGGAGTCGAGGGTGGCATTGGTGATCGCCTACGGCCACATCACCCTGAACACGCCCGATCTCGTCTGATCTCGGAAGCTAAGCAGGGTCGGGCCTGGTTAGTACCTGGATGGGAGACCGCCTGGGAATACCAGGTGCTGTAGGCTTTTGCTTTTCCCTTGGCATTCTTTTTCTTTCTTTTTGGGAGGTGCCATCTTGGCATGGCCAAGCTCAAAGGAGTCGAGGGTGGCATTGGTGATCGCCTACGGCCACATCACCCTGAACACGCCCGATCTCGTCTGATCTCGGAAGCTAAGCAGGGTCGGGCCTGGTTAGTACCTGGATGGGAGACCGCCTGGGAATACCAGGTGCTGTAGGCTTTTGCTTTTCCCTTGGCATTCTTTTTCTTTCTTTTTGGGAGGTGCCATCTTGGCATGGCCAAGCTCAAAGGAGTCGAGGGTGGCATTGGTGATCGCCTACGGCCACATCACCCTGAACACGCCCGATCTCGTCTGATCTCGGAAGCTAAGCAGGGTCGGGCCTGGTTAGTACCTGGATGGGAGACCGCCTGGGAATACCAGGTGCTGTAGGCTTTTGCTTTTCCCTTGGCATTCTTTTTCTTTCTTTTTGGGAGGTGCCATCTTGGCATGGCCAAGCTCAAAGGAGTCGAGGGTGGCATTGGTGATCGCCTACGGCCACATCACCCTGAACACGCCCGATCTCGTCTGATCTCGGAAGCTAAGCAGGGTCGGGCCTGGTTAGTACCTGGATGGGAGACCGCCTGGGAATACCAGGTGCTGTAGGCTTTTGCTTTTCCCTTGGCATTCTTTTTCTTTCTTTTTGGGAGGTGCCATCTTGGCATGGCCAAGCTCAAAGGAGTCGAGGGTGGCATTGGTGATCGCCTACGGCCACATCACCCTGAACACGCCCGATCTCGTCTGATCTCGGAAGCTAAGCAGGGTCGGGCCTGGTTAGTACCTGGATGGGAGACCGCCTGGGAATACCAGGTGCTGTAGGCTTTTGCTTTTCCCTTGGCATTCTTTTTCTTTCTTTTTGGGAGGTGCCATCTTGGCATGGCCAAGCTCAAAGGAGTCGAGGGTGGCATTGGTGATCGCCTACGGCCACATCACCCTGAACACGCCCGATCTCGTCTGATCTCGGAAGCTAAGCAGGGTCGGGCCTGGTTAGTACCTGGATGGGAGACCGCCTGGGAATACCAGGTGCTGTAGGCTTTTGCTTTTCCCTTGGCATTCTTTTTCTTTCTTTTTGGGAGGTGCCATCTTGGCATGGCCAAGCTCAAAGGAGTCGAGGGTGGCATTGGTGATCGCCTACGGCCACATCACCCTGAACACGCCCGATCTCGTCTGATCTCGGAAGCTAAGCAGGGTCGGGCCTGGTTAGTACCTGGATGGGAGACCGCCTGGGAATACCAGGTGCTGTAGGCTTTTGCTTTTCCCTTGGCATTCTTTTTCTTTCTTTTTGGGAGGTGCCATCTTGGCATGGCCAAGCTCAAAGGAGTCGAGGGTGGCATTGGTGATCGCCTACGGCCACATCACCCTGAACACGCCCGATCTCGTCTGATCTCGGAAGCTAAGCAGGGTCGGGCCTGGTTAGTACCTGGATGGGAGACCGCCTGGGAATACCAGGTGCTGTAGGCTTTTGCTTTTCCCTTGGCATTCTTTTTCTTTCTTTTTGGGAGGTGCCATCTTGGCATGGCCAAGCTCAAAGGAGTCGAGGGTGGCATTGGTGATCGCCTACGGCCACATCACCCTGAACACGCCCGATCTCGTCTGATCTCGGAAGCTAAGCAGGGTCGGGCCTGGTTAGTACCTGGATGGGAGACCGCCTGGGAATACCAGGTGCTGTAGGCTTTTGCTTTTCCCTTGGCATTCTTTTTCTTTCTTTTTGGGAGGTGCCATCTTGGCATGGCCAAGCTCAAAGGAGTCGAGGGTGGCATTGGTGATCGCCTACGGCCACATCACCCTGAACACGCCCGATCTCGTCTGATCTCGGAAGCTAAGCAGGGTCGGGCCTGGTTAGTACCTGGATGGGAGACCGCCTGGGAATACCAGGTGCTGTAGGCTTTTGCTTTTCCCTTGGCATTCTTTTTCTTTCTTTTTGGGAGGTGCCATCTTGGCATGGCCAAGCTCAAAGGAGTCGAGGGTGGCATTGGTGATCGCCTACGGCCACATCACCCTGAACACGCCCGATCTCGTCTGATCTCGGAAGCTAAGCAGGGTCGGGCCTGGTTAGTACCTGGATGGGAGACCGCCTGGGAATACCAGGTGCTGTAGGCTTTTGCTTTTCCCTTGGCATTCTTTTTCTTTCTTTTTGGGAGGTGCCATCTTGGCATGGCCAAGCTCAAAGGAGTCGAGGGTGGCATTGGTGATCGCCTACGGCCACATCACCCTGAACACGCCCGATCTCGTCTGATCTCGGAAGCTAAGCAGGGTCGGGCCTGGTTAGTACCTGGATGGGAGACCGCCTGGGAATACCAGGTGCTGTAGGCTTTTGCTTTTCCCTTGGCATTCTTTTTCTTTCTTTTTGGGAGGTGCCATCTTGGCATGGCCAAGCTCAAAGGAGTCGAGGGTGGCATTGGTGATCGCCTACGGCCACATCACCCTGAACACGCCCGATCTCGTCTGATCTCGGAAGCTAAGCAGGGTCGGGCCTGGTTAGTACCTGGATGGGAGACCGCCTGGGAATACCAGGTGCTGTAGGCTTTTGCTTTTCCCTTGGCATTCTTTTTCTTTCTTTTTGGGAGGTGCCATCTTGGCATGGCCAAGCTCAAAGGAGTCGAGGGTGGCATTGGTGATCGCCTACGGCCACATCACCCTGAACACGCCCGATCTCGTCTGATCTCGGAAGCTAAGCAGGGTCGGGCCTGGTTAGTACCTGGATGGGAGACCGCCTGGGAATACCAGGTGCTGTAGGCTTTTGCTTTTCCCTTGGCATTCTTTTTCTTTCTTTTTGGGAGGTGCCATCTTGGCATGGCCAAGCTCAAAGGAGTCGAGGGTGGCATTGGTGATCGCCTACGGCCACATCACCCTGAACACGCCCGATCTCGTCTGATCTCGGAAGCTAAGCAGGGTCGGGCCTGGTTAGTACCTGGATGGGAGACCGCCTGGGAATACCAGGTGCTGTAGGCTTTTGCTTTTCCCTTGGCATTCTTTTTCTTTCTTTTTGGGAGGTGCCATCTTGGCATGGCCAAGCTCAAAGGAGTCGAGGGTGGCATTGGTGATCGCCTACGGCCACATCACCCTGAACACGCCCGATCTCGTCTGATCTCGGAAGCTAAGCAGGGTCGGGCCTGGTTAGTACCTGGATGGGAGACCGCCTGGGAATACCAGGTGCTGTAGGCTTTTGCTTTTCCCTTGGCATTCTTTTTCTTTCTTTTTGGGAGGTGCCATCTTGGCATGGCCAAGCTCAAAGGAGTCGAGGGTGGCATTGGTGATCGCCTACGGCCACATCACCCTGAACACGCCCGATCTCGTCTGATCTCGGAAGCTAAGCAGGGTCGGGCCTGGTTAGTACCTGGATGGGAGACCGCCTGGGAATACCAGGTGCTGTAGGCTTTTGCTTTTCCCTTGGCATTCTTTTTCTTTCTTTTTGGGAGGTGCCATCTTGGCATGGCCAAGCTCAAAGGAGTCGAGGGTGGCATTGGTGATCGCCTACGGCCACATCACCCTGAACACGCCCGATCTCGTCTGATCTCGGAAGCTAAGCAGGGTCGGGCCTGGTTAGTACCTGGATGGGAGACCGCCTGGGAATACCAGGTGCTGTAGGCTTTTGCTTTTCCCTTGGCATTCTTTTTCTTTCTTTTTGGGAGGTGCCATCTTGGCATGGCCAAGCTCAAAGGAGTCGAGGGTGGCATTGGTGATCGCCTACGGCCACATCACCCTGAACACGCCCGATCTCGTCTGATCTCGGAAGCTAAGCAGGGTCGGGCCTGGTTAGTACCTGGATGGGAGACCGCCTGGGAATACCAGGTGCTGTAGGCTTTTGCTTTTCCCTTGGCATTCTTTTTCTTTCTTTTTGGGAGGTGCCATCTTGGCATGGCCAAGCTCAAAGGAGTCGAGGGTGGCATTGGTGATCGCCTACGGCCACATCACCCTGAACACGCCCGATCTCGTCTGATCTCGGAAGCTAAGCAGGGTCGGGCCTGGTTAGTACCTGGATGGGAGACCGCCTGGGAATACCAGGTGCTGTAGGCTTTTGCTTTTCCCTTGGCATTCTTTTTCTTTCTTTTTGGGAGGTGCCATCTTGGCATGGCCAAGCTCAAAGGAGTCGAGGGTGGCATTGGTGATCGCCTACGGCCACATCACCCTGAACACGCCCGATCTCGTCTGATCTCGGAAGCTAAGCAGGGTCGGGCCTGGTTAGTACCTGGATGGGAGACCGCCTGGGAATACCAGGTGCTGTAGGCTTTTGCTTTTCCCTTGGCATTCTTTTTCTTTCTTTTTGGGAGGTGCCATCTTGGCATGGCCAAGCTCAAAGGAGTCGAGGGTGGCATTGGTGATCGCCTACGGCCACATCACCCTGAACACGCCCGATCTCGTCTGATCTCGGAAGCTAAGCAGGGTCGGGCCTGGTTAGTACCTGGATGGGAGACCGCCTGGGAATACCAGGTGCTGTAGGCTTTTGCTTTTCCCTTGGCATTCTTTTTCTTTCTTTTTGGGAGGTGCCATCTTGGCATGGCCAAGCTCAAAGGAGTCGAGGGTGGCATTGGTGATCGCCTACGGCCACATCACCCTGAACACGCCCGATCTCGTCTGATCTCGGAAGCTAAGCAGGGTCGGGCCTGGTTAGTACCTGGATGGGAGACCGCCTGGGAATACCAGGTGCTGTAGGCTTTTGCTTTTCCCTTGGCATTCTTTTTCTTTCTTTTTGGGAGGTGCCATCTTGGCATGGCCAAGCTCAAAGGAGTCGAGGGTGGCATTGGTGATCGCCTACGGCCACATCACCCTGAACACGCCCGATCTCGTCTGATCTCGGAAGCTAAGCAGGGTCGGGCCTGGTTAGTACCTGGATGGGAGACCGCCTGGGAATACCAGGTGCTGTAGGCTTTTGCTTTTCCCTTGGCATTCTTTTTCTTTCTTTTTGGGAGGTGCCATCTTGGCATGGCCAAGCTCAAAGGAGTCGAGGGTGGCATTGGTGATCGCCTACGGCCACATCACCCTGAACACGCCCGATCTCGTCTGATCTCGGAAGCTAAGCAGGGTCGGGCCTGGTTAGTACCTGGATGGGAGACCGCCTGGGAATACCAGGTGCTGTAGGCTTTTGCTTTTCCCTTGGCATTCTTTTTCTTTCTTTTTGGGAGGTGCCATCTTGGCATGGCCAAGCTCAAAGGAGTCGAGGGTGGCATTGGTGATCGCCTACGGCCACATCACCCTGAACACGCCCGATCTCGTCTGATCTCGGAAGCTAAGCAGGGTCGGGCCTGGTTAGTACCTGGATGGGAGACCGCCTGGGAATACCAGGTGCTGTAGGCTTTTGCTTTTCCCTTGGCATTCTTTTTCTTTCTTTTTGGGAGGTGCCATCTTGGCATGGCCAAGCTCAAAGGAGTCGAGGGTGGCATTGGTGATCGCCTACGGCCACATCACCCTGAACACGCCCGATCTCGTCTGATCTCGGAAGCTAAGCAGGGTCGGGCCTGGTTAGTACCTGGATGGGAGACCGCCTGGGAATACCAGGTGCTGTAGGCTTTTGCTTTTCCCTTGGCATTCTTTTTCTTTCTTTTTGGGAGGTGCCATCTTGGCATGGCCAAGCTCAAAGGAGTCGAGGGTGGCATTGGTGATCGCCTACGGCCACATCACCCTGAACACGCCCGATCTCGTCTGATCTCGGAAGCTAAGCAGGGTCGGGCCTGGTTAGTACCTGGATGGGAGACCGCCTGGGAATACCAGGTGCTGTAGGCTTTTGCTTTTCCCTTGGCATTCTTTTTCTTTCTTTTTGGGAGGTGCCATCTTGGCATGGCCAAGCTCAAAGGAGTCGAGGGTGGCATTGGTGATCGCCTACGGCCACATCACCCTGAACACGCCCGATCTCGTCTGATCTCGGAAGCTAAGCAGGGTCGGGCCTGGTTAGTACCTGGATGGGAGACCGCCTGGGAATACCAGGTGCTGTAGGCTTTTGCTTTTCCCTTGGCATTCTTTTTCTTTCTTTTTGGGAGGTGCCATCTTGGCATGGCCAAGCTCAAAGGAGTCGAGGGTGGCATTGGTGATCGCCTACGGCCACATCACCCTGAACACGCCCGATCTCGTCTGATCTCGGAAGCTAAGCAGGGTCGGGCCTGGTTAGTACCTGGATGGGAGACCGCCTGGGAATACCAGGTGCTGTAGGCTTTTGCTTTTCCCTTGGCATTCTTTTTCTTTCTTTTTGGGAGGTGCCATCTTGGCATGGCCAAGCTCAAAGGAGTCGAGGGTGGCATTGGTGATCGCCTACGGCCACATCACCCTGAACACGCCCGATCTCGTCTGATCTCGGAAGCTAAGCAGGGTCGGGCCTGGTTAGTACCTGGATGGGAGACCGCCTGGGAATACCAGGTGCTGTAGGCTTTTGCTTTTCCCTTGGCATTCTTTTTCTTTCTTTTTGGGAGGTGCCATCTTGGCATGGCCAAGCTCAAAGGAGTCGAGGGTGGCATTGGTGATCGCCTACGGCCACATCACCCTGAACACGCCCGATCTCGTCTGATCTCGGAAGCTAAGCAGGGTCGGGCCTGGTTAGTACCTGGATGGGAGACCGCCTGGGAATACCAGGTGCTGTAGGCTTTTGCTTTTCCCTTGGCATTCTTTTTCTTTCTTTTTGGGAGGTGCCATCTTGGCATGGCCAAGCTCAAAGGAGTCGAGGGTGGCATTGGTGATCGCCTACGGCCACATCACCCTGAACACGCCCGATCTCGTCTGATCTCGGAAGCTAAGCAGGGTCGGGCCTGGTTAGTACCTGGATGGGAGACCGCCTGGGAATACCAGGTGCTGTAGGCTTTTGCTTTTCCCTTGGCATTCTTTTTCTTTCTTTTTGGGAGGTGCCATCTTGGCATGGCCAAGCTCAAAGGAGTCGAGGGTGGCATTGGTGATCGCCTACGGCCACATCACCCTGAACACGCCCGATCTCGTCTGATCTCGGAAGCTAAGCAGGGTCGG
Source organism: Pelophylax lessonae (assembly GCF_965119305.1). Classification (NCBI taxonomy): domain Eukaryota; kingdom Metazoa; phylum Chordata; class Amphibia; order Anura; family Ranidae; genus Pelophylax; species Pelophylax lessonae. The sequence continues at coordinate 514 of NW_028119506.1, read as the reverse complement.
GCCTGGTTAGTACCTGGATGGGAGACCGCCTGGGAATACCAGGTGCTGTAGGCTTTTGCTTTTCCCTTGGCATTCTTTTTCTTTCTTTTTGGGAGGTGCCATCTTGGCATGGCCAAGCTCAAAGGAGTCGAGGGTGGCATTGGTGATCGCCTACGGCCACATCACCCTGAACACGCCCGATCTCGTCTGATCTCGGAAGCTAAGCAGGGTCGGGCCTGGTTAGTACCTGGATGGGAGACCGCCTGGGAATACCAGGTGCTGTAGGCTTTTGCTTTTCCCTTGGCATTCTTTTTCTTTCTTTTTGGGAGGTGCCATCTTGGCATGGCCAAGCTCAAAGGAGTCGAGGGTGGCATTGGTGATCGCCTACGGCCACATCACCCTGAACACGCCCGATCTCGTCTGATCTCGGAAGCTAAGCAGGGTCGGGCCTGGTTAGTACCTGGATGGGAGACCGCCTGGGAATACCAGGTGCTGTAGGCTTTTGCTTTTCCCTTGGCATTCTTTTTCTTTCTTT
>NW_028119507.1:0-40943 GCF_965119305.1 Pelophylax lessonae | reverse complement strand
AGTCCACCAACTGTGGCAAAAGCCTTTAAAAGCCCCAGGATGAAGAAGCCACACTCTCACTTCCAGATGCTGATGAGCAAGAAAGCCCACCTGCCAAATTTTCATATCTTAGATATGAACACCAGACAGGCTGGAACCGGAAATTCTACCCATGGAAAAATGAAACCTAATTCTTTCTGTGCTACACCAACTTTGGTGCCCCCCTGATGTTTGATGTAGGCCACAGCTATGGCATTGTCCAACTGGATTCCCATCTGCAGTTCTCACTGAAGAAGTATTCAATATTGAAGTGATGCCAGAATGTTTTTTTGCTCCAGAAAGTTGATAGGAAGGTGTGCTTCCTCCAAAGACAAATCCCCTGCATTGAGAGGGCATCCAGGACTTATCATTAGCCTAATAGGATAGTATGCCCAGTGAGAAGTTTTTAAATCTTTGGAGGAAAGGTTTTATGCGAGTCCAGCACTGGGTTTTAAATCTACCACGCTTTAAAGATTAAAGGGTGACATTAAACTTTCCAAATATTGAAAACGTTATGAATGGAAAGACACAAAGAAAGGCACTGCTGAGATTTGAACTCAGGATCTCCTGTTTACTAGACAGGCGCTTTCACTAACTAAGCCACAGCGCCTCACTTGAGGAAACTGCTCTGCCACTATGGCAAGTGTTTCACTTCTGTTACCGAGTTGGGTCCCAACGCTACAACCGCCCCTTTTCATTTCTTTAAGTTCTGTTCTGCTGTGGCAGCTGGTGCCTTCTGTCCGCTTCTGAGGGCCCACCCTCCACCTGTCATACGTATAGCACAGAGAAGGGGGAAGTGCTCCAAAATTCTTCCACTGGTCTTTGCTACAGTTCTGAGAGGTAGCACTGACCAGTAGGAGATGCAGAGAGAAGTCAGTGTGCTGACACAATGCAATGCATTGAAAAAAGCCTCAGTAAGGTGAGAGCTGTGAATGAAGGGGGGCTGAAGGTCTCAGGGCACAGAATGTAGATAGATTGTCTAGGTCAAGATTGACTGTGTCTTTACTTTTTGTATATATGTCCATGGTGCCATGTGATGCTCTATATTATGCCTGTTCATATTGAACTAAACTATCGACGAGGATGGGATTCGAACCCATGCGTGCAGAGCACAATGGATTAGCAGTCCATCGCCTTAACCACTCGGCCACCTCGTCTTGTTTGGGCAAGTCCCTACTGTGGTTTGAAGAAGGGATTACCTTGATCTACACAATCTGGAAGGGCAAACGGAGACTCTGGCAGGAGTCAGTATGTCTGAGTACCACATCCCCCGGAGACAATTTGGTGTGATAAGAATCACTAGAAATCCCTCTATCCCAATCCTGTGGAACACAAAATGGAGAATCTGGAGGGGCTGAAAGTAATATATCAGATTAAAATTCTTTCATTGAGTCAACAGAGCATCTACTGTGAAGGCCCAATGGTCCCTGGACCTGGTGACAAGTCTGTCCAGCTTTCTTGATCAATCTGGATGTCAGAAGTTGAATGTCTCAAGTCCACCAACTGTGGCAAAAGCCTTTAAAAGCCCCAGGATGAAGAAGCCACACTCTCACTTCCAGATGCTGATGAGCAAGAAAGCCCACCTGCCAAATTTTCATATCTTAGATATGAACACCAGACAGGCTGGAACCGGAAATTCTACCCATGGAAAAATGAAACCTAATTCTTTCTGTGCTACACCAACTTTGGTGCCCCCCTGATGTTTGATGTAGGCCACAGCTATGGCATTGTCCAACTGGATTCCCATCTGCAGTTCTCACTGAAGAAGTATTCAATATTGAAGTGATGCCAGAATGTTTTTTTGCTCCAGAAAGTTGATAGGAAGGTGTGCTTCCTCCAAAGACAAATCCCCTGCATTGAGAGGGCATCCAGGACTTATCATTAGCCTAATAGGATAGTATGCCCAGTGAGAATTTTTTAAATCTTTGGAGGAAAGGTTTTATGCGAGTCCAGCACTGGGTTTTAAATCTACCACGCTTTAAAGATTAAAGGGTGACATTAAACTTTCCAAATATTGAAAACGTTATGAATGGAAAGACACAAAGAAAGGCACTGCTGAGATTTGAACTCAGGATCTCCTGTTTACTAGACAGGCGCTTTCACCAACTAAGCCACAGCGCCTCACTTGAGGAAACTGCTCTGCCACTATGGCAAGTGTTTCACTTCTGTTACCGAGTTGGGTACCAACGCTACAACCGCCCCTTTTCATTTCTTTAAGTTCTGTTCTGCTGTGGCAGCTGGTGCCTTCTGTCCGATTCTGAGGGCCCACCCTCCACCTGTCATACGTATAGCACAGAGAAGGGGGAAGTGCTCCAAAATTCTTCCACTGGTCTTTGCTACAGTTCTGAGAGGTAGCACTGACCAGTAGGAGATGCAGAGAGAAGTCAGTGTGCTGACACAATGCATTGAAAAAAGCCTCAGTAAGGTGAGAGCTGTGAATGAAGGGGGGCTGAAGGTCTCAGGGCACAGAATGTAGATAGATTGTCTAGGTCAAGATTGACTGTGTCTTTACTTTTTGTATATATGTCCATGGTGCCATGTGATGCTCTATATTATGCCTGTTCATATTGAACTAAACTATCGACGAGGATGGGATTCGAACCCATGCGTGCAGAGCACAATGGATTAGCAGTCCATCGCCTTAACCACTCGGCCACCTCGTCTTGTTTGGACAAGTCCCTACTGTGGTTTGAAGAAGGGATTACCGTGATCTACACAATCTGGAAGGGCAAACGGAGACTCTGGCAGGAGTCAGTATGTCTGAGTACCACATCCCCCGGAGACAATTTGGTGTGATAAGAATCACTAGAAATCCCTCTATCCCAATCCTGTGGAACACAAAATGGAGAATCTGGAGGGGCTGAAAGTAATATATCAGATTAAAATTCTTTCATTGAGTCAACAGAGCATCTACTGTGAAGGCCCAATGGTCCCTGGACCTGGTGACAAGTCTGTCCAGCTTTCTTGATCAATCTGGATGTCAGAAGTTGAATGTCTCAAGTCCACCAACTGTGGCAAAAGCCTTTAAAAGCCCCAGGATGAAGAAGCCACACTCTCACTTCCAGATGCTGATGAGCAAGAAAGCCCACCTGCCAAATTTTCATATCTTAGATATGAACACCAGACAGGCTGGAACCGGAAATTCTACCCATGGAAAAATGAAACCTAATTCTTTCTGTGCTACACCAACTTTGGTGCCCCCCTGATGTTTGATGTAGGCCACAGCTATGGCATTGTCCAACTGGATTCCCATCTGCAGTTCTCACTGAAGAAGTATTCAATATTGAAGTGATGCCAGAATGTTTTTTTGCTCCAGAAAGTTGATAGGAAGGTGTGCTTCCTCCAAAGACAAATCCCCTGCATTGAGAGGGCATCCAGGACTTATCATTAGCCTAATAGGATAGTATGCCCAGTGAGAAGTTTTTAAATCTTTGGAGGAAAGGTTTTATGCGAGTCCAGCACTGGGTTTTAAATCTACCACGCTTTAAAGATTAAAGGGTGACATTAAACTTTCCAAATATTGAAAACGTTATGAATGGAAAGACACAAAGAAAGGCACTGCTGAGATTTGAACTCAGGATCTCCTGTTTACTAGACAGGCGCTTTCACCAACTAAGCCACAGCGCCTCACTTGAGGAAACTGCTCTGCCACTATGGCAAGTGTTTCACTTCTGTTACCGAGTTGGGTACCAACGCTACAACCGCCCCTTTTCATTTCTTTAAGTTCTGTTCTGCTGTGGCAGCTGGTGCCTTCTGTCCGATTCTGAGGGCCCACCCTCCACCTGTCATACGTATAGCACAGAGAAGGGGGAAGTGCTACAAAATTCTTCCACTGGTCTTTGCTACAGTTCTGAGAGGTAGCACTGACCAGTAGGAGATGCAGAGAGAAGTCAGTGTGCTGACACAATGCAATGCATTGAAAAAAGCCTCAGTAAGGTGAGAGCTGTGAATGAAGGGGGGCTGAAGGTCTCAGGGCACAGAATGTAGATAGATTGTCTAGGTCAAGATTGACTGTGTCTTTACTTTTTGTATATATGTCCATGGTGCCATGTGATGCTCTATATTATGCCTGTTCATATTGAACTAAACTATCGACGAGGATGGGATTCGAACCCATGCGTGCAGAGCACAATGGATTAGCAGTCCATCGCCTTAACCACTCAGCCACCTCGTCTTGTTTGGGCAAGCCCCTACTGTGGTTTGAAGAAGGGATTACCTTGGTCTACACAATCTGGAAGGGCAAACGGAGACTCTGGCAGGAGTCAGTATGTCTGAGTACCACATCCCCCGGAGACAATTTGGTGTGATAAGAATCACTAGAAATCCCTCTATCCCAATCCTGTGGAACACAAAATGGAGAATCTGGAGGGGCTGAAAGTAATATATCAGATTAAAATTCTTTCATTGAGTCAACAGAGCATCTACTGTGAAGGCCCAATGGTCCCTGGACCTGGTGACAAGTCTGTCCAGCTTTCTTGATCAATCTGGATGTCAGAAGTTGAATGTCTCAAGTCCACCAACTGTGGCAAAAGCCTTTAAAAGCCCCAGGATGAAGAAGCCACACTCTCACTTCCAGATGCTGATGAGCAAGAAAGCCCACCTGCCAAATTTTCATATCTTAGATATGAACACCAGACAGGCTGGAACCGGAAATTCTACCCATGGAAAAATGAAACCTAATTCTTTCTGTGCTACACCAACTTTGGTGCCCCCCTGATGTTTGATGTAGGCCACAGCTATGGCATTGTCCAATTGGATTCCCATCTGCAGTTCTCACTGAAGAAGTATTCAATATTGAAGTGATGCCAGAATGTTTTTTTGCTCCAGAAAGTTGATAGGAAGGTGTGCTTCCTCCAAAGACAAATCCCCTGCATTGAGAGGGCATCCAGGACTTATCATTAGCCTAATAGGATAGTATGCCCAGTGAGAAGTTTTTAAATCTTTGGAGGAAAGGTTTTATGCGAGTCCAGCACTGGGTTTTAAATCTACCACGCTTTAAAGATTAAAGGGTGACTTTAAACTTTCCAAATATTGAAAACGTTATGAATGGAAAGACACAAAGAAAGGCACTGCTGAGATTTGAACTCAGGATCTCCTGTTTACTAGACAGGCGCTTTCACCAACTAAGCCACAGCGCCTCACTTGAGGAAACTGCTCTGCCACTATGGCAAGTGTTTCACTTCTGTTACCGAGTTGGGTCCCAACGCTACAACCGCCCCTTTTCATTTCTTTAAGTTCTGTTCTGCTGTGGCAGCTGGTGCCTTCTGTCCGATTCTGAGGGCCCACCCTCCACCTGTCATACGTATAGCACAGAGAAGGGGGAAGTGCTACAAAATTCTTCCACTGGTCTTTGCTACAGTTCTGAGAGGTAGCACTGACCAGTAGGAGATGCAGAGAGAAGTCAGTGTGCTGACACAATGCAATGCATTGAAAAAAGCCTCAGTAAGGTGAGAGCTGTGAATGAAGGGGGGCTGAAGGTCTCAGGGCACAGAATGTAGATAGATTGTCTAGGTCAAGATTGACTGTGTCTTTACTTTTTGTATATATGTCCATGGTGCCATGTGATGCTCTATATTATGCCTGTTCATATTGAACTAAACTATCGACGAGGATGGGATTCGAACCCATGCGTGCAGAGCACAATGGATTAGCAGTCCATCGCCTTAACCACTCGGCCACCTCGTCTTGTTTGGGCAAGCCCCTACTGTGGTTTGAAGAAGGGATTACCTTGGTCTACACAATCTGGAAGGGCAAACGGAGACTCTGGCAGGAGTCAGTATGTCTGAGTACCACATCCCCCGGAGACAATTTGGTGTGATAAGAATCACTAGAAATCCCTCTATCCCAATCCTGTGGAACACAAAATGGAGAATCTGGAGGGGCTGAAAGTAATATATCAGATTAAAATTCTTTCATTGAGTCAACAGAGCATCTACTGTGAAGGCCCAATGGTCCCTGGACCTGGTGACAAGTCTGTCCAGCTTTCTTGATCAATCTGGATGTCAGAAGTTGAATGTCTCAAGTCCACCAACTGTGGCAAAAGCCTTTAAAAGCCCCAGGATGAAGAAGCCACACTCTCACTTCCAGATGCTGATGAGCAAGAAAGCCCACCTGCCAAATTTTCATATCTTAGATATGAACACCAGACAGGCTGGAACCGGAAATTCTACCCATGGAAAAATGAAACCTAATTCTTTCTGTGCTACACCAACTTTGGTGCCCCCCTGATGTTTGATGTAGGCCACAGCTATGGCATTGTCCAACTGGATTCCCATCTGCAGTTCTCACTGAAGAAGTATTCAATATTGAAGTGATGCCAGAATGTTTTTTTGCTCCAGAAAGTTGATAGGAAGGTGTGCTTCCTCCAAAGACAAATCCCCTGCATTGAGAGGGCATCCAGGACTTATCATTAGCCTAATAGGATAGTATGCCCAGTGAGAAGTTTTTAAATCTTTGGAGGAAAGGTTTTATGCGAGTCCAGCACTGGGTTTTAAATCTACCACGCTTTAAAGATTAAAGGGTGACTTTAAACTTTCCAAATATTGAAAACGTTATGAATGGAAAGACACAAAGAAAGGCACTGCTGAGATTTGAACTCAGGATCTCCTGTTTACTAGACAGGCGCTTTCACCAACTAAGCCACAGCGCCTCACTTGAGGAAACTGCTCTGCCACTATGGCAAGTGTTTCACTTCTGTTACCGAGTTGGGTCCCAACGCTACAACCGCCCCTTTTCATTTCTTTAAGTTCTGTTCTGCTGTGGCAGCTGGTGCCTTCTGTCCGATTCTGAGGGCCCACCCTCCACCTGTCATACGTATAGCACAGAGAAGGGGGAAGTGCTACAAAATTCTTCCACTGGTCTTTGCTACAGTTCTGAGAGGTAGCACTGACCAGTAGGAGATGCAGAGAGAAGTCAGTGTGCTGACACAATGCAATGCATTGAAAAAAGCCTCAGTAAGGTGAGAGCTGTGAATGAAGGGGGGCTGAAGGTCTCAGGGCACAGAATGTAGATAGATTGTCTAGGTCAAGATTGACTGTGTCTTTACTTTTTGTATATATGTCCATGGTGCCATGTGATGCTCTATATTATGCCTGTTCATATTGAACTAAACTATCGACGAGGATGGGATTCGAACCCATGCGTGCAGAGCACAATGGATTAGCAGTCCATCGCCTTAACCACTCGGCCACCTCGTCTTGTTTGGGCAAGCCCCTACTGTGGTTTGAAGAAGGGATTACCTTGGTCTACACAATCTGGAAGGGCAAACGGAGACTCTGGCAGGAGTCAGTATGTCTGAGTACCACATCCCCCGGAGACAATTTGGTGTGATAAGAATCACTAGAAATCCCTCTATCCCAATCCTGTGGAACACAAAATGGAGAATCTGGAGGGGCTGAAAGTAATATATCAGATTAAAATTCTTTCATTGAGTCAACAGAGCATCTACTGTGAAGGCCCAATGGTCCCTGGACCTGGTGACAAGTCTGTCCAGCTTTCTTGATCAATCTGGATGTCAGAAGTTGAATGTCTCAAGTCCACCAACTGTGGCAAAAGCCTTTAAAAGCCCCAGGATGAAGAAGCCACACTCTCACTTCCAGATGCTGATGAGCAAGAAAGCCCACCTGCCAAATTTTCATATCTTAGATATGAACACCAGACAGGCTGGAACCGGAAATTCTACCCATGGAAAAATGAAACCTAATTCTTTCTGTGCTACACCAACTTTGGTGCCCCCCTGATGTTTGATGTAGGCCACAGCTATGGCATTGTCCAACTGGATTCCCATCTGCAGTTCTCACTGAAGAAGTATTCAATATTGAAGTGATGCCAGAATGTTTTTTTGCTCCAGAAAGTTGATAGGAAGGTGTGCTTCCTCCAAAGACAAATCCCCTGCATTGAGAGGGCATCCAGGACTTATCATTAGCCTAATAGGATAGTATGCCCAGTGAGAATTTTTTAAATCTTTGGAGGAAAGGTTTTATGCGAGTCCAGCACTGGGTTTTAAATCTACCACGCTTTAAAGATTAAAGGGTGACATTAAACTTTCCAAATATTGAAAACGTTATGAATGGAAAGACACAAAGAAAGGCACTGCTGAGATTTGAACTCAGGATCTCCTGTTTACTAGACAGGCGCTTTCACCAACTAAGCCACAGCGCCTCACTTGAGGAAACTGCTCTGCCACTATGGCAAGTGTTTCACTTCTGTTACCGAGTTGGGTCCCAACGCTACAACCGCCCCTTTTCATTTCTTTAAGTTCTGTTCTGCTGTGGCAGCTGGTGCCTTCTGTCCGATTCTGAGGGCCCACCCTCCACCTGTCATACGTATAGCACAGAGAAGGGGGAAGTGCTCCAAAATTCTTCCACTGGTCTTTGCTACAGTTCTGAGAGGTAGCACTGACCAGTAGGAGATGCAGAGAGAAGTCAGTGTGCTGACACAATGCAATGCATTGAAAAAAGCCTCAGTAAGGTGAGAGCTGTGAATGAAGGGGGGCTGAAGGTCTCAGGGCACAGAATGTAGATAGATTGTCTAGGTCAAGATTGACTGTGTCTTTACTTTTTGTATATATGTCCATGGTGCCATGTGATGCTCTATATTATGCCTGTTCATATTGAACTAAACTATCGACGAGGATGGGATTCGAACCCATGCGTGCAGAGCACAATGGATTAGCAGTCCATCGCCTTAACCACTCGGCCACCTCGTCTTGTTTGGGCAAGCCCCTACTGTGGTTTGAAGAAGGGATTACCTTGGTCTACACAATCTGGAAGGGCAAACGGAGACTCTGGCAGGAGTCAGTATGTCTGAGTACCACATCCCCCGGAGACAATTTGGTGTGATAAGAATCACTAGAAATCCCTCTATCCCAATCCTGTGGAACACAAAATGGAGAATCTGGAGGGGCTGAAAGTAATATATCAGATTAAAATTCTTTCATTGAGTCAACAGAGCATCTACTGTGAAGGCCCAATGGTCCCTGGACCTGGTGACAAGTCTGTCCAGCTTTCTTGATCAATCTGGATGTCAGAAGTTGAATGTCTCAAGTCCACCAACTGTGGCAAAAGCCTTTAAAAGCCCCAGGATGAAGAAGCCACACTCTCACTTCCAGATGCTGATGAGCAAGAAAGCCCACCTGCCAAATTTTCATATCTTAGATATGAACACCAGACAGGCTGGAACCGGAAATTCTACCCATGGAAAAATGAAACCTAATTCTTTCTGTGCTACACCAACTTTGGTGCCCCCCTGATGTTTGATGTAGGCCACAGCTATGGCATTGTCCAACTGGATTCCCATCTGCAGTTCTCACTGAAGAAGTATTCAATATTGAAGTGATGCCAGAATGTTTTTTTGCTCCAGAAAGTTGATAGGAAGGTGTGCTTCCTCCAAAGACAAATCCCCTGCATTGAGAGGGCATCCAGGACTTATCATTAGCCTAATAGGATAGTATGCCCAGTGAGAATTTTTTAAATCTTTGGAGGAAAGGTTTTATGCGAGTCCAGCACTGGGTTTTAAATCTACCACGCTTTAAAGATTAAAGGGTGACATTAAACTTTCCAAATATTGAAAACGTTATGAATGGAAAGACACAAAGAAAGGCACTGCTGAGATTTGAACTCAGGTTCTCCTGTTTACTAGACAGGCGCTTTCACCAACTAAGCCACAGCGCCTCACTTGAGGAAACTGCTCTGCCACTATGGCAAGTGTTTCACTTCTGTTACCGAGTTGGGTCCCAACGCTACAACCGCCCCTTTTCATTTCTTTAAGTTCTGTTCTGCTGTGGCAGCTGGTGCCTTCTGTCCGATTCTGAGGGCCCACCCTCCACCTGTCATACGTATAGCACAGAGAAGGGGGAAGTGCTCCAAAATTCTTCCACTGGTCTTTGCTACAGTTCTGAGAGGTAGCACTGACCAGTAGGAGATGCAGAGAGAAGTCAGTGTGCTGACACAATGCAATGCATTGAAAAAAGCCTCAGTAAGGTGAGAGCTGTGAATGAAGGGGGGCTGAAGGTCTCAGGGCACAGAATGTAGATAGATTGTCTAGGTCAAGATTGACTGTGTCTTTACTTTTTGTATATATGTCCATGGTGCCATGTGATGCTCTATATTATGCCTGTTCATATTGAACTAAACTATCGACGAGGATGGGATTCGAACCCATGCGTGCAGAGCACAATGGATTAGCAGTCCATCGCCTTAACCACTTGGCCACCTCGTCTTGTTTGGGCAAGTCCCTACTGTGGTTTGAAGAAGGGATTACCTTGATCTACACAATCTGGAAGGGCAAACGGAGACTCTGGCAGGAGTCAGTATGTCTGAGTACCACATCCCCCGGAGACAATTTGGTGTGATAAGAATCACTAGAAATCCCTCTATCCCAATCCTGTGGAACACAAAATGGAGAATCTGGAGGGGCTGAAAGTAATATATCAGATTAAAATTCTTTCATTGAGTCAACAGAGCATCTACTGTGAAGGCCCAATGGTCCCTGGACCTGGTGACAAGTCTGTCCAGCTTTCTTGATCAATCTGGATGTCAGAAGTTGAATGTCTCAAGTCCACCAACTGTGGCAAAAGCCTTTAAAAGCCCCAGGATGAAGAAGCCACACTCTCACTTCCAGATGCTGATGAGCAAGAAAGCCCACCTGCCAAATTTTCATATCTTAGATATGAACACCAGACAGGCTGGAACCGGAAATTCTACCCATGGAAAAATGAAACCTAATTCTTTCTGTGCTACACCAACTTTGGTGCCCCCCTGATGTTTGATGTAGGCCACAGCTATGGCATTGTCCAACTGGATTCCCATCTGCAGTTCTCACTGAAGAAGTATTCAATATTGAAGTGATGCCAGAATGTTTTTTTGCTCCAGAAAGTTGATAGGAAGGTGTGCTTCCTCCAAAGACAAATCCCCTGCATTGAGAGGGCATCCAGGACTTATCATTAGCCTAATAGGATAGTATGCCCAGTGAGAATTTTTTAAATCTTTGGAGGAAAGGTTTTATGCGAGTCCAGCACTGGGTTTTAAATCTACCACGCTTTAAAGATTAAAGGGTGACATTAAACTTTCCAAATATTGAAAACGTTATGAATGGAAAGACACAAAGAAAGGCACTGCTGAGATTTGAACTCAGGATCTCCTGTTTACTAGACAGGCGCTTTCACCAAATAAGCCACAGCGCCTCACTTGAGGAAACTGCTCTGCCACTATGGCAAGTGTTTCACTTCTGTTACCGAGTTGAGTACCAACGCTACAACCGCCCCTTTTCATTTCTTTAAGTTCTGTTCTGCTGTGGCAGCTGGTGCCTTCTGTCCGATTCTGAGGGCCCACCCTCCACCTGTCATACGTATAGCACAGAGAAGGGGGAAGTGCTCCAAAATTCTTCCACTGGTCTTTGCTACAGTTCTGAGAGGTAGCACTGACCAGTAGGAGATGCAGAGAGAAGTCAGTGTGCTGACACAATGCAATGCATTGAAAAAAGCCTCAGTAAGGTGAGAGCTGTGAATGAAGGGGGGCTGAAGGTCTCAGGGCACAGAATGTAGATAGATTGTCTAGGTCAAGATTGACTGTGTCTTTACTTTTTGTATATATGTCCATGGTGCCATGTGATGCTCTATATTATGCCTGTTCATATTGAACTAAACTAACGACAAGGATGGGATTCGAACCCATGCGTGCAGAGCACAATGGATTAGCAGTCCATCGCCTTAACCACTCGGCCACCTCGTCTTGTTTGTGCAAGTCCCTACTGTGGTTTGAAGAAGGGATTACCGTGATCTACACAATCTGGAAGGGCAAACGGAGACTCTGGCAGGAGTCAGTATGTCTGAGTACCACATCCCCCGGAGACAATTTGGTGTGATAAGAATCACTAGAAATCCCTCTATCCCAATCCTGTGGAACACAAAATGGAGAATCTGGAGGGGCTGAAAGTAATATATCAGATTAAAATTCTTTCATTGAGTCAACAGAGCATCTACTGTGAAGGCCCAATGGTCCCTGGACCTGGTGACAAGTCTGTCCAGCTTTCTTGATCAATCTGGATGTCAGAAGTTGAATGTCTCAAGTCCACCAACTGTGGAAAAAGCCTTTAAAAGCCCCAGGATGAAGAAGCCACACTCTCACTTCCAGATGCTGATGAGCAAGAAAGCCCACCTGCCAAATTTTCATATCTTAGATATGAACACCAGACAGGCTGGAACCGGAAATTCTACCCATGGAAAAATGAAACCTAATTCTTTCTGTGCTACACCAACTTTGGTGCCCCCCTGATGTTTGATGTAGGCCACAGCTATGGCATTGTCCAACTGGATTCCCATCTGCAGTTCTCACTGAAGAAGTATTCAATATTGAAGTGATGCCAGAATGTTTTTTTGCTCCAGAAAGTTGATAGGAAGGTGTGCTTCCTCCAAAGACAAATCCCCTGCATTGAGAGGGCATCCAGGACTTATCATTAGCCTAATAGGATAGTATGCCCAGTGAGAATTTTTTAAATCTTTGGAGGAAAGGTTTTATGCGAGTCCAGCACTGGGTTTTAAATCTACCACGCTTTAAAGATTAAAGGGTGACATTAAACTTTCCAAATATTGAAAACGTTATGAATGGAAAGACACAAAGAAAGGCACTGCTGAGATTTGAACTCAGGATCTCCTGTTTACTAGACAGGCGCTTTCACCAACTAAGCCACAGCGCCTCACTTGAGGAAACTGCTCTGCCACTATGGCAAGTGTTTCACTTCTGTTACCGAGTTGGGTCCCAACGCTACAACCGCCCCTTTTCATTTCTTTAAGTTCTGTTCTGCTGTGGCAGCTGGTGCCTTCTGTCCGATTCTGAGGGCCCACCCTCCACCTGTCATACGTATAGCACAGAGAAGGGGGAAGTGCTCCAAAATTCTTCCACTGGTCTTTGCTACAGTTCTGAGAGGTAGCACTGACCAGTAGGAAATGCAGAGAGAAGTCAGTGTGCTGACACAATGCAATGCATTGAAAAAGCCTCAGTAAGGTGAGAGCTGTGAATGAAGGGGGGCTGAAGGTCTCAGGGCACAGAATGTAGATAGATTGTCTAGGTCAAGATTGACTGTGTCTTTACTTTTTGTATATATGTCCATGGTGCCATGTGATGCTCTATATTATGCCTGTTCATATTGAACTAAACTATCGACGAGGATGGGATTCGAACCCATGCGTGCAGAGCACAATGGATTAGCAGTCCATCGCCTTAACCACTCGGCCACCTAGTCTTGTTTGGGCAAGTCCCTACTGTGGTTTGAAGAAGGGATTACCGTGATCTACACAATCTGGAAGGGCAAACGGAGACTCTGGCAGGAGTCAGTATGTCTGAGTACCACATCCCCCGGAGACAATTTGGTGTGATAAGAATCACTAGAAATCCCTCTATCCCAATCCTGTGGAACACAAAATGGAGAATCTGGAGGGGCTGAAAGTAATATATCAGATTAAAATTCTTTCATTGAGTCAACAGAGCATCTACTGTGAAGGCCCAATGGTCCCTGGACCTGGTGACAAGTCTGTCCAGCTTTCTTGATCAATCTGGATGTCAGAAGTTGAATGTCTCAAGTCCACCAACTGTGGCAAAAGCCTTTAAAAGCCCCAGGATGAAGAAGCCACACTCTCACTTCCAGATGCTGATGAGCAAGAAAGCCCACCTGCCAAATTCTCATATCTTAGATATGAACACCAGACAGGCTGGAACCGGAAATTCTACCCATGGAAAAATGAAACCTAATTCTTTCTGTGCTACACCAACTTTGGTGCCCCCCTGATGTTTGATGTAGGCCACAGCTATGGCATTGTCCAACTGGATTCCCATCTGCAGTTCTCACTGAAGAAGTATTCAATATTGAAGTGATGCCAGAATGTTTTTTTGCTCCAGAAAGTTGATAGGAAGGTGTGCTTCCTCCAAAGACAAATCCCCTGCATTGAGAGGGCATCCAGGACTTATCATTAGCCTAATAGGATAGTATGCCCAGTGAGAATTTTTTAAATCTTTGGAGGAAAGGTTTTATGCGAGTCCAGCACTGGGTTTTAAATCTACCACGCTTTAAAGATTAAAGGGTGACATTAAACTTTCCAAATATTGAAAACGTTATGAATGGAAAGACACAAAGAAAGGCACTGCTGAGATTTGAACTCAGGATCTCCTGTTTACTAGACAGGCGCTTTCACCAACTAAGCCACAGCACCTCACTTGAGGAAACTGCTCTGCCACTATGGCAAGTGTTTCACTTCTGTTACCGAGTTGGTTCCCAACGCTACAACCGCCCCTTTTCATTTCTTTAAGTTCTGTTCTGCTGTGGCAGCTGGTGCCTTCTGTCCGCTTCTGAGGGCCCACCCTCCACCTGTCATACGTATAGCCCAGAGAAGGGGGAAGTGCTCCAAAATTCTTCCACTGGTCTTTGCTACAGTTCTGAGAGGTAGCACTGACCAGTAGGAGATGCAGAGAGAAGTCAGTGTGCTGACACAATGCAATGCATTGAAAAAAGCCTCAGTAAGGTGAGAGCTGTGAATGAAGGGGGGCTGAAGGTCTCAGGGCACAGAATGTAGATAGATTGTCTAGGTCAAGATTGACTGTGTCTTTACTTTTTGTATATATGTCCATGGTGCCATGTGATGCTCTATATTATGCCTGTTCATATTGAACTAAACTATCGACAAGGATGGGATTCGAACCCATGCGTGCAGAGCACAATGGATTAGCAGTCCATCGCCTTAACCACTCGGCCACCTCATCTTGTTTGGGCAAGTCCCTACTGTGGTTTGAAGAAGGGATTACCGTGATCTACACAATCTGGAAGGGCAAACGGAGACTCTGGCAGGAGTCAGTATGTCTGAGTACCACATCCCCCGGAGACAATTTGGTGTGATAAGAATCACTAGAAATCCCTCTATCCCAATCCTGTGGAACACAAAATGGAGAATCTGGAGGGGCTGAAAGTAATATATCAGATTAAAATTCTTTCATTGAGTCAACAGAGCATCTACTGTGAAGGCCCAATGGTCCCTGGACCTGGTGACAAGTCTGTCCAGCTTTCTTGATCAATCTGGATGTCAGAAGTTGAATGTCTCAAGTCCACCAACTGTGGCAAAAGCCTTTAAAAGCCCCAGGATGAAGAAGCCACACTCTCACTTCCAGATGCTGATGAGCAAGAAAGCCCACCTGCCAAATTTTCATATCTTAGATATGAACACCAGACAGGCTGGAACCGGAAATTCTACCCATGGAAAAATGAAACCTAATTCTTTCTGTGCTACACCAACTTTGGTGCCCCCCTGATGTTTGATGTAGGCCACAGCTATGGCATTGTCCAACTGGATTCCCATCTGCAGTTCTCACTGAAGAAGTATTCAATATTGAAGTGATGCCAGAATGTTTTTTTGCTCCAGAAAGTTGATAGGAAGGTGTGCTTCCTCCAAAGACAAATCCCCTGCATTGAGAGGGCATCCAGGACTTATCATTAGCCTAATAGGATAGTATGCCCAGTGAGAATTTTTTAAATCTTTGGAGGAAAGGTTTTATGCGAGTCCAGCACTGGGTTTTAAATCTACCACGCTTTAAAGATTAAAGGGTGACATTAAACTTTCCAAATATTGAAAACGTTATGAATGGAAAGACACAAAGAAAGGCACTGCTGAGATTTGAACTCAGGATCTCCTGTTTACTAGACAGGCGCTTTCACCAAATAAGCCACAGCGCCTCACTTGAGGAAACTGCTCTGCCACTATGGCAAGTGTTTCACTTCTGTTACCGAGTTGGGTGCCAACGCTACAACCGCCCCTTTTCATTTCTTTAAGTTCTGTTCTGCTGTGGCAGCTGGTGCCTTCTGTCCGATTCTGAGGGCCCACCCTCCACCTGTCATACGTATAGCACAGAGAAGGGGGAAGTGCTCCAAAATTCTTCCACTGGTCTTTGCTACAGTTCTGAGAGGTAGCACTGCCCAGTAGGAGATGCAGAGAGAAGTCAGTGTGCTGACACAATGCAATGCATTGAAAAAAGCCTCAGTAAGGTGAGAGCTGTGAATGAAGGGGGGCTGAAGGTCTCAGGGCACAGAATGTAGATAGATTGTCTAGGTCAAGATTGACTGTGTCTTTACTTTTTGTATATATGTCCATGGTGCCATGTGATGCTCTATATTATGCCTGTTCATATTGAACTAAACTATCGACGAGGATGGGATTCGAACCCATGCGTGCAGAGCACAATGGATTAGCAGTCCATCGCCTTAACCACTCGGCCACCTCGTCTTGTTTGGGCAAGCCCCTACTGTGGTTTGAAGAAGGGATTACCTTGATCTACACAATCTGGAAGGGCAAACGGAGACTCTGGCAGGAGTCAGTATGTCTGAGTACCACATCCCCCGGAGACAATTTGGTGTAATAAGAATCACTAGAAATCCCTCTATCCCAATCCTGTGGAACACAAAATGGAGAATCTGGAGGGGCTGAAAGTAATATATCAGATTAAAATTCTTTCATTGAGTCAACAGAGCATCTACTGTGAAGGCCCAATGGTCCCTGGACCTGGTGACAAGTCTGTCCAGCTTTCTTGATCAATCTGGATGTCAGAAGTTGAATGTCTCAAGTCCACCAACTGTGGCAAAAGCCTTTAAAAGCCCCAGGATGAAGAAGCCACACTCTCACTTCCAGATGCTGATGAGCAAGAAAGCCCACCTGCCAAATTTTCATATCTTAGATATGAACACCAGACAGGCTGGAACCGGAAATTCTACCCATGGAAAAATGAAACCTAATTCTTTCTGTGCTACACCAACTTTGGTGCCCCCCTGATGTTTGATGTAGGCCACAGCTATGGCATTGTCCAACTGGATTCCCATCTGCAGTTCTCACTGAAGAAGTATTCAATATTGAAGTGATGCCAGAATGTTTTTTTGCTCCAGAAAGTTGATAGGAAGGTGTGCTTCCTCCAAAGACAAATCCCCTGCATTGAGAGGGCATCCAGGACTTATCATTAGCCTAATAGGATAGTATGCCCAGTGAGAATTTTTTAAATCTTTGGAGGAAAGGTTTTATGCGAGTCCAGCACTGGGTTTTAAATCTACCACGCTTTAAAGATTAAAGGGTGACATTAAACTTTCCAAATATTGAAAACGTTATGAATGGAAAGACACAAAGAAAGGCACTGCTGAGATTTGAACTCAGGATCTCCTGTTTACTAGACAGGCGCTTTCACCAAATAAGCCACAGCGCCTCACTTGAGGAAACTGCTCTGCCACTATGGCAAGTGTTTCACTTCTGTTACCGAGTTGGGTGCCAACGCTACAACCGCCCCTTTTCATTTCTTTAAGTTCTGTTCTGCTGTGGCAGCTGGTGCCTTCTGTCCGATTCTGAGGGCCCACCCTCCACCTGTCATACGTATAGCACAGAGAAGGGGGAAGTGCTCCAAAATTCTTCCACTGGTCTTTGCTACAGTTCTGAGAGGTAGCACTGACCAGTAGGAGATGCAGAGAGAAGTCAGTGTGCTGACACAATGCAATGCATTGAAAAAAGCCTCAGTAAGGTGAGAGCTGTGAATGAAGGGGGGCTGAAGGTCTCAGGGCACAGAATGTAGATAGATTGTCTAGGTCAAGATTGACTGTGTCTTTACTTTTTGTATATATGTCCATGGTGCCATGTGATGCTCTATATTATGCCTGTTCATATTGAACTAAACTATCGACGAGGATGGGATTCGAACCCATGCGTGCAGAGCACAATGGATTAGCAGTCCATCGCCTTAACCACTCGGCCACCTCGTCTTGTTTGGGCAAGTCCCTACTGTGGTTTGAAGAAGGGATTACCTTGATCTACACAATCTGGAAGGGCAAACGGAGACTCTGGCAGGAGTCAGTATGTCTGAGTACCACATCCCCCGGAGACAATTTGGTTTGATAAGAATCACTAGAAATCCCTCTATCCCAATTCTGTGGAACACAAAATGGAGAATCTGGAGGGGCTGAAAGTAATATATCAGATTAAAATTCTTTCATTGAGTCAACAGAGCATCTACTGTGAAGGCCCAATGGTCCCTGGACCTGGTGACAAGTCTGTCCAGCTTTCTTGATCAATCTGGATGTCAGAAGTTGAATGTCTCAAGTCCACCAACTGTGGCAAAAGCCTTTAAAAGCCCCAGGATGAAGAAGCCACACTCTCACTTCCAGATGCTGATGAGCAAGAAAGCCCACCTGCCAAATTCTCATATCTTAGATATGAACACCAGACAGGCTGGAACCGGAAATTCTACCCATGGAAAAATGAAACCTAATTCTTTCTGTGCTACACCAACTTTGGTGCCCCCCTGATGTTTGATGTAGGCCACAGCTATGGCATTGTCCAACTGGATTCCCATCTGCAGTTCTCACTGAAGAAGTATTCAATATTGAAGTGATGCCAGAATGTTTTTTTGCTCCAGAAAGTTGATAGGAAGGTGTGCTTCCTCCAAAGACAAATCCCCTGCATTGAGAGGGCATCCAGGACTTATCATTAGCCTAATAGGATAGTATGCCCAGTGAGAATTTTTTAAATCTTTGGAGGAAAGGTTTTATGCGAGTCCAGCACTGGGTTTTAAATCTACCACGCTTTAAAGATTAAAGGGTGACATTAAACTTTCCAAATATTGAAAACGTTATGAATGGAAAGACACAAAGAAAGGCACTGCTGAGATTTGAACTCAGGATCTCCTGTTTACTAGACAGGCGCTTTCACCAACTAAGCCACAGCACCTCACTTGAGGAAACTGCTCTGCCACTATGGCAAGTGTTTCACTTCTGTTACCGAGTTGGTTCCCAACGCTACAACCGCCCCTTTTCATTTCTTTAAGTTCTGTTCTGCTGTGGCAGCTGGTGCCTTCTGTCCGCTTCTGAGGGCCCACCCTCCACCTGTCATACGTATAGCCCAGAGAAGGGGGAAGTGCTCCAAAATTCTTCCACTGGTCTTTGCTACAGTTCTGAGAGGTAGCACTGACCAGTAGGAGATGCAGAGAGAAGTCAGTGTGCTGACACAATGCAATGCATTGAAAAAAGCCTCAGTAAGGTGAGAGCTGTGAATGAAGGGGGGCTGAAGGTCTCAGGGCACAGAATGTAGATAGATTGTCTAGGTCAAGATTGACTGTGTCTTTACTTTTTGTATATATGTCCATGGTGCCATGTGATGCTCTATATTATGCCTGTTCATATTGAACTAAACTATCGACAAGGATGGGATTCGAACCCATGCGTGCAGAGCACAATGGATTAGCAGTCCATCGCCTTAACCACTCGGCCACCTCATCTTGTTTGGGCAAGTCCCTACTGTGGTTTGAAGAAGGGATTACCGTGATCTACACAATCTGGAAGGGCAAACGGAGACTCTGGCAGGAGTCAGTATGTCTGAGTACCACATCCCCCGGAGACAATTTGGTGTGATAAGAATCACTAGAAATCCCTCTATCCCAATCCTGTGGAACACAAAATGGAGAATCTGGAGGGGCTGAAAGTAATATATCAGATTAAAATTCTTTCATTGAGTCAACAGAGCATCTACTGTGAAGGCCCAATGGTCCCTGGACCTGGTGACAAGTCTGTCCAGCTTTCTTGATCAATCTGGATGTCAGAAGTTGAATGTCTCAAGTCCACCAACTGTGGCAAAAGCCTTTAAAAGCCCCAGGATGAAGAAGCCACACTCTCACTTCCAGATGCTGATGAGCAAGAAAGCCCACCTGCCAAATTTTCATATCTTAGATATGAACACCAGACAGGCTGGAACCGGAAATTCTACCCATGGAAAAATGAAACCTAATTCTTTCTGTGCTACACCAACTTTGGTGCCCCCCTGATGTTTGATGTAGGCCACAGCTATGGCATTGTCCAACTGGATTCCCATCTGCAGTTCTCACTGAAGAAGTATTCAATATTGAAGTGATGCCAGAATGTTTTTTTGCTCCAGAAAGTTGATAGGAAGGTGTGCTTCCTCCAAAGACAAATCCCCTGCATTGAGAGGGCATCCAGGACTTATCATTAGCCTAATAGGATAGTATGCCCAGTGAGAATTTTTTAAATCTTTGGAGGAAAGGTTTTATGCGAGTCCAGCACTGGGTTTTAAATCTACCACGCTTTAAAGATTAAAGGGTGACATTAAACTTTCCAAATATTGAAAACGTTATGAATGGAAAGACACAAAGAAAGGCACTGCTGAGATTTGAACTCAGGATCTCCTGTTTACTAGACAGGCGCTTTCACCAAATAAGCCACAGCGCCTCACTTGAGGAAACTGCTCTGCCACTATGGCAAGTGTTTCACTTCTGTTACCGAGTTGGGTGCCAACGCTACAACCGCCCCTTTTCATTTCTTTAAGTTCTGTTCTGCTGTGGCAGCTGGTGCCTTCTGTCCGATTCTGAGGGCCCACCCTCCACCTGTCATACGTATAGCACAGAGAAGGGGGAAGTGCTCCAAAATTCTTCCACTGGTCTTTGCTACAGTTCTGAGAGGTAGCACTGCCCAGTAGGAGATGCAGAGAGAAGTCAGTGTGCTGACACAATGCAATGCATTGAAAAAAGCCTCAGTAAGGTGAGAGCTGTGAATGAAGGGGGGCTGAAGGTCTCAGGGCACAGAATGTAGATAGATTGTCTAGGTCAAGATTGACTGTGTCTTTACTTTTTGTATATATGTCCATGGTGCCATGTGATGCTCTATATTATGCCTGTTCATATTGAACTAAACTATCGACGAGGATGGGATTCGAACCCATGCGTGCAGAGCACAATGGATTAGCAGTCCATCGCCTTAACCACTCGGCCACCTCGTCTTGTTTGGGCAAGCCCCTACTGTGGTTTGAAGAAGGGATTACCTTGATCTACACAATCTGGAAGGGCAAACGGAGACTCTGGCAGGAGTCAGTATGTCTGAGTACCACATCCCCCGGAGACAATTTGGTGTAATAAGAATCACTAGAAATCCCTCTATCCCAATCCTGTGGAACACAAAATGGAGAATCTGGAGGGGCTGAAAGTAATATATCAGATTAAAATTCTTTCATTGAGTCAACAGAGCATCTACTGTGAAGGCCCAATGGTCCCTGGACCTGGTGACAAGTCTGTCCAGCTTTCTTGATCAATCTGGATGTCAGAAGTTGAATGTCTCAAGTCCACCAACTGTGGCAAAAGCCTTTAAAAGCCCCAGGATGAAGAAGCCACACTCTCACTTCCAGATGCTGATGAGCAAGAAAGCCCACCTGCCAAATTTTCATATCTTAGATATGAACACCAGACAGGCTGGAACCGGAAATTCTACCCATGGAAAAATGAAACCTAATTCTTTCTGTGCTACACCAACTTTGGTGCCCCCCTGATGTTTGATGTAGGCCACAGCTATGGCATTGTCCAACTGGATTCCCATCTGCAGTTCTCACTGAAGAAGTATTCAATATTGAAGTGATGCCAGAATGTTTTTTTGCTCCAGAAAGTTGATAGGAAGGTGTGCTTCCTCCAAAGACAAATCCCCTGCATTGAGAGGGCATCCAGGACTTATCATTAGCCTAATAGGATAGTATGCCCAGTGAGAATTTTTTAAATCTTTGGAGGAAAGGTTTTATGCGAGTCCAGCACTGGGTTTTAAATCTACCACGCTTTAAAGATTAAAGGGTGACATTAAACTTTCCAAATATTGAAAACGTTATGAATGGAAAGACACAAAGAAAGGCACTGCTGAGATTTGAACTCAGGATCTCCTGTTTACTAGACAGGCGCTTTCACCAAATAAGCCACAGCGCCTCACTTGAGGAAACTGCTCTGCCACTATGGCAAGTGTTTCACTTCTGTTACCGAGTTGGGTGCCAACGCTACAACCGCCCCTTTTCATTTCTTTAAGTTCTGTTCTGCTGTGGCAGCTGGTGCCTTCTGTCCGATTCTGAGGGCCCACCCTCCACCTGTCATACGTATAGCACAGAGAAGGGGGAAGTGCTCCAAAATTCTTCCACTGGTCTTTGCTACAGTTCTGAGAGGTAGCACTGACCAGTAGGAGATGCAGAGAGAAGTCAGTGTGCTGACACAATGCAATGCATTGAAAAAAGCCTCAGTAAGGTGAGAGCTGTGAATGAAGGGGGGCTGAAGGTCTCAGGGCACAGAATGTAGATAGATTGTCTAGGTCAAGATTGACTGTGTCTTTACTTTTTGTATATATGTCCATGGTGCCATGTGATGCTCTATATTATGCCTGTTCATATTGAACTAAACTATCGACGAGGATGGGATTCGAACCCATGCGTGCAGAGCACAATGGATTAGCAGTCCATCGCCTTAACCACTCGGCCACCTCGTCTTGTTTGGGCAAGTCCCTACTGTGGTTTGAAGAAGGGATTACCTTGATCTACACAATCTGGAAGGGCAAACGGAGACTCTGGCAGGAGTCAGTATGTCTGAGTACCACATCCCCCGGAGACAATTTGGTTTGATAAGAATCACTAGAAATCCCTCTATCCCAATTCTGTGGAACACAAAATGGAGAATCTGGAGGGGCTGAAAGTAATATATCAGATTAAAATTCTTTCATTGAGTCAACAGAGCATCTACTGTGAAGGCCCAATGGTCCCTGGACCTGGTGACAAGTCTGTCCAGCTTTCTTGATCAATCTGGATGTCAGAAGTTGAATGTCTCAAGTCCACCAACTGTGGCAAAAGCCTTTAAAAGCCCCAGGATGAAGAAGCCACACTCTCACGTCCAGATGCTGATGAGCAAGAAAGCCCACCTGCCAAATTTTCATATCTTAGATATGAACACCAGACAGGCTGGAACCGGAAATTCTACCCATGGAAAAATGAAACCTAATTCTTTCTGTGCTACACCAACTTTGGTGGCCCCCTGATGTTTGATGTAGGCCACAGCTATGGCATTGTCCAACTGGATTCCCATCTGCAGTTCTCACTGAAGAAGTATTCAATATTGAAGTGATGCCAGAATGTTTTTTTGCTCCAGAAAGTTGATAGGAAGGTGTGCTTCCTCCAAAGACAAATCCCCTGCATTGAGAGGGCATCCAGGACTTATCATTAGCCTAATAGGATAGTATGCCCAGTGAGAAGTTTTTAAATCTTTGGAGGAAAGGTTTTATGCGAGTCCAGCACTGGGTTTTAAATCTACCACGCTTTAAAGATTAAAGGGTGACATTAAACTTTCCAAATATTGAAAACGTTATGAATGGAAAGACACAAAGAAAGGCACTGCTGAGATTTGAACTCAGGATCTCCTGTTTACTAGACAGGCGCTTTCACCAACTAAGCCACAGCGCCTCACTTGAGGAAACTGCTCTGCCACTATGGCAAGTGTTTCACTTCTGTTACCGAGTTGGGTCCCAACGCTACAACCGCCCCTTTTCATTTCTTTAAGTTCTGTTCTGCTGTGGCAGCTGGTGCCTTCTGTCCGATTCTGAGGGCCCACCCTCCACCTGTCATACGTATAGCACAGAGAAGGGGGAAGTGCTCCAAAATTCTTCCACTGGTCTTTGCTACAGTTCTGAGAGGTAGCACTGCCCAGTAGGAGATGCAGAGAGAAGTCAGTGTGCTGACACAATGCAATGCATTGAAAAAAGCCTCAGTAAGGTGAGAGCTGTGAATGAAGGGGGGCTGAAGGTTTGAAAACTGTGGATGGAGAGAAGGTACAGAAGTGAGACCTGAACGTTGGGGGTGGGTGCAGCAGAGGGAACTTTGGGCGGGAGCTGGCTGCAGAAGAAAGAACTGCAGGGAATTGGGAGTAGCTGGGGCTATCAGAGGTAGGAGTTGAGCAGGAGGGGGTGTAGAGGTGAGAGCTGTGTGTAATAGGAATACAGGGGCTAGAGCTGTGAAGGGGGGAGCTACAGAGGTTAAAGCTGTGGATAGAGGGGAGTACAGAAGTGGGAGCAGTTTAGAGGTGGCTAGGTGCAGAGATTAGAGCTGTGGACAGGTGGGGGGATGTGAAGAGGTGAGAGCAGTGGTTAGGAGTGTTAGGATTGTGGACCTCGCGCTTATGGGGTGTGGGATAATAATCAATTAAGTGCTTAGAATTAGCTGCCTGCTGCAAGGAAAGTGCTAGTGCTTTAGTGAATGAGGGTCAGTGATTGCAGCGCTGCTATAAGATGAATAATTAAATAATTAAATAAATATGTGTTCATAAAAAAACAATATCCTGAGCTGAAATGGTGATGAATCAACCATCAATAAAGTGCCATTAAGTGCAAATTCTGTGCAAAATGCCAACTCATAAAAAGTGCAGATATTACAATGTAAAACTCATAAAATGCAATCTATGTGCAAACAGTCCATCAATCAGTCCTTTGAGATAGCAGAAACTGGATGCTTATTCTTGTGGCTTCGGGGTATCCCCCTTAGGGGATCTACTTACCACTATGTGATGAAATTGAAGCAGGTTGAAGCAGAGTGAGCTGTTGTTTATCATATGTCTCCTGCAAGGCTGATTGGGCTGTATATTGGAAGCGATCCTTATTCACAATGCGGTATTCCCAGGTGTCCTCATAAAAATGAAATTGCTGGACATAGTGAGGACCGTTTAAAATACATTTATTGTGTTTAAAATACAGTGGGATACTCACAAACATAAAACATGAAAGAGCCTGTATGTGCCTATACTCGGTGCGGTGGTATACCGCTCCTCAGCGTTCTCCTCACCGACCTGAAGTCACGTGGCTGCCTCTCGGCCAATGGCTAGACGCGTTTCGCTGTGAACACAGCGTCATCTGTAGCTCAGAAGCTACAGATGACGCTGTGTTCACAGCGAAACAGCAGCGCTGCAGTGGTTAGGAGTGGCTGGGTGCCGAGGTGAGAGACATGGATGGGGGTGATTGAGTGCAAAGGTGAGAGGTTTGGATAGTGGTGAGTTATGGACAGGGCATGCAGACATGAAAAGTGTAGAGGGACAAAGAAAAGCTGTGGGAAAGGGGGCACAGAATGTAGATAGATTGTCTAGGTCAAGATTGACTGTGTCTTTACTTTTTGTATATATGTCCATGGTGCCATGTGATGCTCTATATTATGCCTGTTCATATTGAACTAAACTATCGACAAGGATGGGATTTGAACCCATACGTGCAGAGCACAATGGATTAGCAGTCCATCGCCTTAACCACTCGGCCACCTCCACGTCCTCCCTTAGACCCAACTTCAGACATGGAAGAGGAGTCAGCTGAGCTGTTTGACCACGGTGTCAGCCATCTACTCCAGCCTGATGCTCAGTCCTTTATGGAGTCTGATGTTGGGTCTGAGGTTGAGGAGGAGGCAGAGCAAGCAAGAGGGGAGAGCAGACGGCCCGCTCCATCTAAGGCCGCACCTGTTGTCTCCCGGGCCACTATACACACCTCTTCTTGCTGGGCTTTTTTTGAGACATCCCATGCAGACCGAACAGTTGCGATCTGCAAGATTTGTCAGAAGGGTATAAAACGTGACAAAAATGTCAACCACCTGGGTACAAGCTGCCTAAACAGGCATTTGACAACCCACCACTTGGCCCGTTGGCAGGAGCATTTGAAGAACCCACAAATGGGCCAAAGATCGGTCAGTCATCCTCCTAGTCCTCCTCGCGCTCCTCCTCGTGCTCCACCTGCACATCAGTCTGTCCCTGCTATAGTCACTCGTCACCTGTTGGCAGCCTCCACTGACAGGGATGATGATATAGCAGGCAGTGTCGCATCTACCTCCAGCACACCACCAGCTGTAACATCTAGACGCCAAATTTCGATTCCACACATGCTGGAACAAAAAAAAATGTATACTCCCCGCCACCCACATGCCCAGCGTCTAAACAGTAGTTTGGCAAAACTACTGGCTCTGCAACTGTTACCATTTAACCTGGTAGAGTCTGCTCCCTTCCGTGACTTCGCAAAATGTGCAGTTCCACAGTGGCAGGTGCCAAGTCGGCATTACTTTTCCCGTAAGGCCCTGCCATCCCTATACCAACATGTGGAAGGCAATGTAGTGTCGTTCCTGGCAAAGTCAGTCAGCCATAAGATACACCTGACGGCTGACACTTGGTCAAGCAAACATGGGCAGGGACGGTACATTTCTGTCACTGCTCATTGGGTGACACTGCTTGCCAGCGGAAGGGATTGTAACCAGAGCTCGGTGCTGCAGCCAGTGTTGCTCCCACGTCTGCAAACAGCTGGTGGTGACGCTGATCAGGGTAGATGGATCACTTCTACCCCCTCCTGCTCCTCCTCCTCCATGCCCTCCTCTGCAGAATGGTCCTTTGAATATGTAAGCGTTCAAAGGGCTATTCTATGTCTCAAGCCAAAAGGTGTCACGCAGTGCTGCAGCTTGTGTGTCTAGGGGACAGGCAACACACTGCCCCTGAGATGGGGCTCTGCAGGCACAGGCCCAGAGGTGGTTGACACCACGCCAGCTGCAGCCAGGGATGGTGGTTACCGATAATGGGTCAAACCTCCTGGCCGCCCTTCGGCAGGGAAAGTTGGCCCATGTGCCATGCCTGGCGCATGTCCTGAATCTCGTGGTACAGCGGTTTTTGAACTCGTACCCGGGAATGCAGGATGTGCTAAGGATGGCAAGAAGGGTGTGCAGTCACTTCAGGCGGTCGTACAGTGCCACTGCACGTTTGGCCGAAGTGCAGCGCGAGTTTCACCTGCCGGTACACCGCCTCGTCTGTGACATGCCCACCCGCTGGAACTCCACCTTGGCTATGCTGCAG
Organism: Pelophylax lessonae; assembly: GCF_965119305.1. NCBI lineage: Eukaryota > Metazoa > Chordata > Amphibia > Anura > Ranidae > Pelophylax > Pelophylax lessonae. The sequence goes on along the minus strand of NW_028119507.1, from coordinate 14,256 downwards.
CGCCTGTACACGCAGCAGAGGGCCCTCAATGAATATCTCTGCGAGTACGGCACCAGCACTGGCTCAGCGCGACTGGGCTTCTTTTCGCCACGGTAGTGGCTTTTGATAATGGATGCATGCGCTGTCCTCTCGCCATTTGAGGAGGCCACAAGGATGGTCAGCCGGGACAGCGCATGCATCAGTGACACCCTACCGGTACTGTTTTTTTGGAGCACACTCTGCGTGGCATTAAGGACAGGGCACTGGAGGCAGAGCAGCAGGACGAGGAGGACTTCCTTGCCTCTCAAGGCCCCCTTTATCCTGAGAATCCTGACCCCATTATGCCTAGCTCCCAGAGGCCCGAGCAGGATCCAGGGGTGGAAGAGGAGGAGGAGGAGGACGATTCTTCGGGAACTTTTGCAGGCTTTGAGGAGGAAGAGGAAGACATGCGGCAATCTGCAAGGCCTAGTTTGACTCCCTCGGGACACTTTGGAGTAATACGTGGCTGGGAGGAGGAGGAGCCCGTTCAAGATAATGTCGTTTTGAGTGACCCCGAGGAGTCAGCTTCTGAGGCCTTTACTAATTTGCGACGCATGGGAAACATCATGCTTCAGAGCCTGCTAAAGAACCCCAGAATCAAGGCCATTAAACAGACTGACCACTATTGGTTGACCACCCTACTTGACCACCGGTACAAGTCAAAAGTCTCTGAGCTTTTCCCATCCACCCAGAGAGTCCACAGGATCAAATCCCTTGAGGACAGTCTCAAGAGGATTCTGGTGAACACGTTCCCCGACTCCTGTAGGGTGCAGGGGCAGGGACAACCTACCATGGACTCTACTGCGGGTCACAAGAGGAGCGTTGGAGAAGGCGTGCGGTTGACGGATGCCTTACGGTCTTTTTTTAGTCCTCACCGCCCAGGCCTCTCAGCTGCCACATCGCATCAACAGCGTCTGCATCACATGGTGGACGATTACGTCAGGGCACAAAGTGACACAGAGGGCTTTTCACTGGCATGCTGGGTCTTAAGATTAGACCACTGGCCAGAACTGGCCCAGTATGCCATGGAGTTGTTGGCCTGCCCTGCTTCCAGTGTCCTATCGGAACGGGCATTCAGCGCAGCAGGAGGATTCGTCACAGACCATCGAACGAGACTCTCCACCGACTCAGTCGACCATTTGACATTCATTAAAATGAATCAGTGGTGGATATCAAGCTTTGATGCACCTGATTCAGACCTTGTAGACTAGTCTATCATTGCGATGTGGCTGCTGAGCCTCAGTTTAAGCCTGGACCATGGTGCCACCCTCAAACCCTCCTCTCATTCTCTTTATGTTCACAGAACCTCATTTTAGTTATAACAAAAATAGCATGTTTGCGCACCTGTTCCACAGGTGCACACCTTTATAATTTTTGGGCCTCCTTCAACACCAGCTCTTTGGGGTTATGGTGGGGAGGCTACGATAAACAAAAAATACCATGTTTGCGCACCTGTTCCACAGGTGCACAACTTTATAATTTTTGGGCCTCCTTCAACACCAGCTCTTTGGGGTTATGGTGGGGAGGCTACGCTAAACAAAAAATACCATGTTTGCGCACCTGTTCCACAGGTGCACACCTTTATAATTTTTTGGCCTCCTTCAACACCAGCTCTTTGGGGTTATGGTGAGGAGGCTCCGCCAACACCAAAAATACCATGTTTGCGCACCTGTTCCACAGGTGCACACCTTCATAATTTTTACGCCTTCTTCAACACCAGCTCTTTGGGCTTACAGTGGTATGGCTCTGCCAACACCCAAACAACAATTTTTGCGCACCTGTCACACAGATGCATATCATTGTAATTTTTTTCCTTACAAAGGCAATTATTGCCTTCATGACCAGCACTTTCATAGGGTTATGGCGTCAAGGCATCGTCGGCACCACCAAAGGCCCAATTTTTAAGCATCCTTTACTTCTATTCAAAGTCAAGAGACAACAGTATTCATCCAAAACATCTCTAATCTTGTTCACTGTGCACTACATTGTGGCCCCTACCCCTAACCCTAACCCTCAATGTATCCGTGCATATGTGTCTGTTTCTTGTGAGAATTCAAGTTAAAGTGCACCAAACACCATTTTACATGAAATAAAGTGCATCTACATACATCTTTGGACTTCTTGAAAACATTTGGTAATAAAAGCCCCATTGTGAAAATACACCCGTTAATTATATACACATTTAAAGAGACAGCACCTTTTTCCAAAAAAAACTCTAATCTTGTTCCCAGTGCACTGCATTATGTCCCCATCATACACATTGGCTGTGCAGTTGATTAGGAGCAAAAGAAAGGCGCCGCTAAGCAAAAGAGTCATTTTTGAAGGTTTGGCATGCTATAATTCTGGTTCTGGACATGCTACAGAGCAGAAACTTCACAGGTACACCTTTTAGACCCACCAGACACTAAATCCAAAGAAATCAAATTTTTTTCCCCAATAATTTTTTCAATAATTGGCTCTCTATCAAAAACGACAATTTTTAAGAACTTTTTTTGTGTGATTAATAGTCCCTGGGGCATGACCCAGAACCCTAGGCACTTTTTAGGGGCATTTATTGGGTTTTAGGACTTCAAAATTGTGTTTTTTGATTCCCGAAGTTTGGGTCCCATTGATTTCAATGGGGTTCTGGAATCCGAACCGAACTTTCGGGAAATTCGGGTGTTCTAGTCGAACCGAACTTTTCAAAAGTTCGATCATCCCTACTAGGCAGGGAAGCCCGTTATCTCCTCTCATTTTTATTTTAACACTTGAGCCTCTACTTTGCTCAATACGTAGATCTTCAAATATCGCAGGGATGTGGGTTGCCGGTGAGCAGCACAGGGTCGCCGCTTTTGGGGACGACCTCGTGTTCTTTGTCAGTAATCCAATGGTATCACTTCCAAATATATTGGAGGCACTTAGAGTATATGGAGCATTAGCTAATTACAAGATCAATTTCACCAAGTCATCAGCGCTGAGTATTTCTATGCCACTACAGGAGGAACTTTAACTATGTGCATCATTTCCGTTCTGCTGGGTTGAGGGCTCATTAAAATATCTCGGGGTCCAAATTACAGCAGATCCATTGGATTTATACAGGAAATTTTTTTTACCTTTATTAAGGAAGATTAAAGAAGACTTGAGGATATGGCAGCAGTAAATTCTAACCTGGTTTGGACGGTGCAATGCACTTAAGATTAATGTCCTACCCAGGATTCTGTATGTAATGCAGGCCCTGCCAATTGCAATCCCCCTTGCCTTTTTCCACCAGATCAGGGTGTTGTTCCGCTCTTTTATCTGGGCTCATAGGTCCCCGCAGATTTGGTTACAGATCCTGTCCCTGACTAAAGCTGGGGGGGGGGGGGGGATAGGGCTACCGGATGTATTTCGATATTACAGGGCTATCCATCTGACACCTGGGTAGTGGACTGGAATTGTAATAGGGCCTTTAAACGATGGGTGGGGCTCGAAGTGGATGAGGTGGGTCAATTGACCCCCCCCCCGGCACCGTGGTCGACATACTCCTCTACGGATAGGGTTTATGTACACCATACTATAGGGACGACAATACGGGAAACTCGACATATTCAACAACTCCCCAAGATATTCCCAAACCCATCTCTGATACCGATTTTAGGCAACCCTGAATTTCCTCCGGGATGTATGAGTGTAAAAATACGGCGCTTGGCACAGGTTGGTAAAACCCATATATATGATGCGTGGAAGCATGGTCAAATACCTACACAGAGAAGATAATGGCATGGCCAGATTCTAAATTAGATCATTTTAGCATCAATTGAGACATTTTCTAAAGACACATCAAGAAAGGGGGTACGTTCCACGGAACCTAACCCCCTTTGAAAAGATGTGTATCTCGGGGGCCCCGCCCAAACATTTGATATCTTTATTTTACGCATGGCTGTCAGAAGACCAAGAAGATCAGCAGCTTCCGTTTATACGGAAATGAGAACGCGAGCTTGCAATATCCCTGTCTCCTGGACAGGTTAATAAGATTTTGACCACAGTCCATTAATCTTCTATGGATTTTAAAACCCAGGAAACGGGATATAAAATACTTACCAGGTGGTACAGAGTCCCTGAGGTGCTGCATAAAATGGACAAGAACTGTTCAGACAGATGTTGGCGTTGTGGATCGGAGTAAGGGACTATGCTCCATATTTTCTGGGCATGTCCCTCCATAAGGGTATTTTGGACAAAAATCGCTTTAATTATTAAACAGCTAACTGCGGTAGAGATCCAGGATGACCCCGCCTTATGTCTTCTCCACCTTACAAAAAGCTCTTTAAAAAGATATAGAAAATCTTTGACGCTTAGACTTCTAAATGCTGCGAAGGCGTGTATACCTGTTATGTGGAGACAAACCCAGATACCTACCTTGACATTATGGTTCTCCAAAGTAAAAGAGATCCATAATATGGAGGAACTGACATCTCTGTTAAAAAATACAGAGGAGGAGACTAAAGCCCGATGGTTACCATGGGTACACTTTACTGGTACGGATGTTTTCTTAACAACTTAAGCCCCGGAAGATTTTACCCCCTTCCTGACCAGGGGGTTTTTGCGATTTTTGACTTTAACGGACAATTGCGCGGTCCTGCGATGCTGTACCTAAACAAATTTAATGTCCTTTTTTTCCCACAAACAGAGCTTTCTTTTGGTGGTATTTGATCACCTGTGCGATTTTTACTTTTTGCGCTATAAACAAAAAAAGAGCGTAAATTTTGCAAAAATAACAATATTTTTCACATTTTTTCTATATGAAATTCCCCCCCAAAAAATGTAAAAATCTAAATTTTTTAACATTTTTGACCAATTTGTTTTCTGCTACATATGTTTTGTAAAAAAAAATACGCAAAAAGCGTATTTTGATTGGTTTGCGCAAAAGTTATTGCGTTTACTAACTAAGGGAAAGATTTTTGTCATTTTTGGTGTAATGGCGGCGATCTGCAATTTTTTTTGGAGTACTGCAACATTGCGGCGGACAGATCGGACCCTTGACTGACATTTTTGACACTTTTGGGGTTACCAGTGACATTACTACAGTAATCAGTGCTATACATATGTACTGTTACTGCAAAAGGGGTGGTGTGTGTGTCTAGGGGCGTGATTCTTACCGTGATTGGCTGTGGCTTGAAGTGTAGGAACAATGATCAACGGTCTTACATAGTAGAACCGTATGATCAGTGTTTCTACACAGGGGAGAATGACAGGCGGCTTGTTTACATCAGCCGCCTGCCTTTCTCCCTCTGCACCGACAATCGGTGAGTGACCGGCGGACATCGGGTCCGTCGGTCACACGCATGGACTTGCTGGGGAACGAGCCAGGGTGGGACCGCGCGTCCGCGGGCGCGCGCTCGCCCGCTATTGGCTCCCAAGCAAGTGACAGGCTAGTGACGTATATATACGTCGCTTTGCCTGGCCAGGGCTGACTGCCGACGTATATCGTCGCGCGGCGGTCGGCAACCGGTTAAATACTATATGAGGATTAAATTCTTTGTTGTACGGGCATCTCCTCCTCCCCCTCTTCCCCCCCCCCCCCGCGTTGTCCCCTTTCCCCCCCCCTTTTTTTTTTGGAGTGCCAGGGAGATACTCCGAGCACAATTGTTTTTCTAATTCACATGCACACAATGTAATGACTCTATGAGTTTCATAAGGGCATGTTCCCCTTCTATCACATGGTATTTTATATTGTGATGGGGCACATCTCTCACTAGGTATTAGTGTGATTGAGGTGGTTTTTGTTCTTAATTTTTTTTTTTTTTTACCTTATTTTTTGGGGACGAAAATAATAGATTATGGCACATTTGCACATTAAGGTTTGATTATTGGTCTTTGTCAGACATAGAGTGATATATTGATATTGGATTTACAATGGGAATTTTTTTTTTTTTTTTGTGTGTGTTCTATTACACTTCACAGATTCTTGGGTGTTTAGATCGGGGGTGTCTTCCCCTCCCCCCCCCCCCTTTCCCCCTTTTTTTTTTTTTCTTTTTGGGTTGTTTGTTTGTTCTGTCGCATTTCTGGTGTATGTATTTTTCTTTATGGTTTAGTTTGTTTGTATATATAAAAATGAAAAGATTTTGCTTGTAATCTCCTTGGTTGATGATTAAAAGAGGCACATGTAAGAATGCACATAGACCATCCTCTGCACCGTCGTCAGTCTGCAGTCATGACCAGGAAGATTACCCTGCAGTAGAGTGATCTGAAAGTGAGGCTTGAAGTGTTCGCGGAGCGCAGTGTGGAAGCGTCGATGGTGGTGAGGAGGGCGGTCTATGTGCACAGCTTTACCCCGGATGCCTGCATACTAAGATGTGCCTGTTTTATTCACATTTTGAATGACAATTGCGCGGTCATGCAACACTGTACCCATATGCAATTTTTATCATTTTTTTAGACAGATAGAGCTTTTTTTTGGTGGTATTTAAAGTGATTGTAAAGTCTCGTTTAAAAAAAAAAAAAAAAAAAATAGCAAACACGGTATAAAAGGATAAATCCTACGAGCAACCAATTAACAATATAATTGCTGCAAACAATCCACTATGTGCCCGTTCACATACGAGCGACGGTACTTCGCACCGCGACCTCGGAGGTCGCGGTGCGAGCAGCGCGCCGCGACCTCGGAGCGGCCGCCACGGACTTCATAACATTGAAGTCTATGGCGGTCGCCTCCTGGTCGCCCCAAAGAAGCTCCGGACCCTTTTTCTAGGTCGGAGCGACTTGTGTCGCTCCTATTAGAACGGGTCCGCAGCTTCCCTATGGGAGGCGACCTACGGCGACCTGTGAGGCGACCAGGTCGCCTCACAGGTCGCCTTAGTGTGAACGGGGGCTTACTCATACAGCGTAAATAATATAAAAATATCATGTAACCGTCATGTGATCAATATCCAATCAGTTTGTACTCAGATATAGGTAAAAAACGAATAAGCGATAAATAAATAAATATATATATATATAAATTGTGCCCAATGTGTAGAAATCACATACATAAAAATGAAGTATTATCCGATTGGTGCCAAAATAAATCTGTAAAGTGCCAATGGGGCTGACTAAACTAAAACTGATAAATAAATGCAAAGTTCATAATGTGCAAAAAAAAAACAGTTCTTGTTGAATCAGTGCAAATAGATGGATCCGAATCCTCCAAAAAAAAAAAAAAGCCAATAGTTCGAAACAGTTAGAAATGTTGTTACTGTTATTTCTAGTTGCTACGTTTATTCACCCATGAACTCCAACAAGTTGTGAGATTATGTGTTCATAAGCCATGATGTCCACGTTATGGAACTTAGCTTTCTATAGATGGATACTTTGTTTGATTTTGCTTATACTTGTTACTGTATACTCAATGTTAGTATGATTCTGTTGTATTGTAATTATCCTTTTAATTCTTAATAAAAATATTTTTGAAAAAAAAAAAAAAAGAAATATAGGGGTAATAACATTTAATAGTGCGAAACAGTGCAAATGACAAGGTGACCTGTGCTTCCAAAGTGCCAAGGCAATGAAGTGTCACAGCAAACGTGCACCCCCTTGTGAGTGGGCGCTCGCCTTAAAGCCTGTGGCTATGCGGTTAAGCAATAGTTAAATAACGCTTAGGGCTCTTTCACACGGTCCGCCTCCGTAGGCGGATCTGTGCTGCTCAGCGGGGATTGATCCGCCGATCCCCGCTGAGCCGACGGATGACAGCTCCGTCTCCGCTTGCAGTGCGGAGAGGGAGGTGTCACAGCTCCCGCTGCTCTCTATGGGGGATCGGATGAGAGCGGACCGCCTGTCCGCTCTCATCCGATCCGATCCCTGAATGGATGGAAAAATAGGGTTTCCATCCGTCCAGATTTCACGGACAGGATCGGATGCGGATGGCAGCGGATGTCAGTGGAGGTGTCTCCGCTGACATCCGCTGCCCCATAGAGCTGCATGGAGGATCCGATCAGATCCGCCTAAAAAACTGACAGGCAGATCTGATCGGACCGCCCGTGTGAAAGAGCCCTTAGTGGGATCTCCTAATTGCTCCTAGACAAGGATCCTTTAAAAGCAATTAGGAGATAATTATAAATAATTATAAAGTATGCTTTTTACATAGATTGGCTCCTTCCACAAGCTTTCAGATACAGGTCATATGCAGGGAAAATTAGCCTCCTTCCTTAATGCTGCCAGGTGAGGATCCTCCGTATACTTCCACTCCTCCTCAAGCCATCAGGTGTGTTACATATGAAAGGAAGAAACTGACAGTGCTGACATCCTTAAGGCCCCTTTCACACACGGTAGTCCGTCGAACGATTCAGTACTACTGCGCATGCACGGCTGGGTGGGTGTTTCATTGTACGTCAGCTGAGCCCCAGTCCAGGGAGACACAGCGCCTCCATCCCAGCAATCTTCTCCGATGGGTGCTGCTTATGTGCTCTGAGTCTGCCATCCGTTGTATGGTGCGACATCGGCTGTATTGATGGTTTCTAGCAATCCCCACCTACTGTCGGTATCTCCATCTGGACCCATCAGTGATAGTTTGGTTGGCATATCACTTACCACCATCCGGTAAGCTCATAGGCATGCTTTACTGATAGACACAACGTGGAGGAGAACACTTGCTGTGTTGTGGTGGAGGACTTCACATTCCTTTTAGGGTCCATTCACACTAGTGCGACTTGGTCGCCTGAAAAGTCGCAGTGGGTCGCTCGCCATTGAATAGTACAGGACCCGTTCTAATAGTCGCTCCGACTTAGAAAAAGGGTCCTGTACTACTTTGGGGCGACCTGGAGGCGACTTGCATTGACTTCAATTATATGCATTCTGTGCAAGTCGCGCCGAGGTCACGGTGCACGCTGTGCACCGCGACTTCACAGGTTGCCCCACCAAGTTGGGTCTCCCCAGTGTGAATGGGGTCTTACACATTTTTTGTCACTTATTTTTTTTTTTTTTGGGACTTCAATAGTAGTCTTTTTTTACCCTGTAATATCGTGGGTTTTATTCATGTATTTATCATTCCTTTGTCACATATATTGGTCACATCACTATTGTGCACATTATTCATCAGTTTGAATACTTTCATGTTTTATGCTTTTTGATACATTTATTTGTATTTGGTCACCTATAGCGCAGCTTCTTTCTTTTTTATTTATTTATTTTCTATTTAACCACTTTACCACCGGAGGATTTTCCTGTCTTACGTCCAGGCCACTTTTTGCGATTCGGCGCTGTGCGAATTTAACTGACAATTGCGCAATCGTGCGACACCGTACCCAAACAAAATTTACGTCCTTTTTTTCCCACAAACAGAGTTTTCTTTTGGTGGTATTTGATCACCTGTGCGATTTTTACTTTTTGCGATATAAACAAAAAAAGAGCGTTTATTTTGAAAAAAATAACAATATTTTTAACATTTTTTTATATGAAATTCCTCCCAAAAAATGTAAAAATCAAATGGCCAATTTGTTTTCTGCTACCTATGTTTGATAAAAAAAATCACAATAAGCGTATTTTGATTGGTTTGCGCAAAAGTTATTGCGTTTACTAACTACGGGAAAGATTTCTGTCATTTTTGGTGTTTTTTTTTTTTTTACGAGTAATGGCGGCGATCTGCGATTTTTTTTTTTTTTTTTTTTTTTTTTTTTTTTTTTTTTTTTCCTGGACTAAGACATTGCGGCGGACAGATCAGACCCTTGACTGACATTTTTGACACTTTTGGGGGTACCAGTGACATTACTACATTAATCAGTGCTATATATATGCACTGTTACTGTAAAAATGACACTGGCAGGGAAGGGGTTAATTTTATTGGAGAGGGAGGGGTTAATGTATGCCTGGTGCTTACTGACGTGTGGGGGGGGAGGTGACTGTGTGACACAAGGACAGATCGGATGTTCAGCTATGCTGAACACTCCGATCTGTCACTCCCTGTCACTTAGGAGATCCGCCCGCTCTGTTTACACAGGCGGGCGGATCTCCAAACTAGATTCCCCGACGATCGGGGAAGAGCAGCAGCGATCGCCGCTCCTCCCCTGGCCCGACTCCCGATGTGAATGAAAACAGCGGGAGCGCGCCTCCGGGGGAGGAGTCCAGCGACGTAGACCTACGAGCCACGATAACGAGCCACTGTGCCGCAGTAGAGGCACAGTGGCCGGGGGTAAAGTGGTTAACTACTGCACATGCGATCACGGACAGTGCCTTAGTGCCGGTTCACATTAGTGCGATCACAAAGATCGCTCCTAAATTACATGCGATCTCTGTGCGGTTCAAATTCAGCCATACTGATTGTATTGCTGAATTTGCACCGCAATCGCACTAAACACGCACATGACCCTTTTTTTTAATCCGCAGCAGAATCGGATCGCATGGTGGTTCACACTAGTGTGATCCGATTCTGTGCGAACTTGCAGATCGCACTGCGACATGCGATCTCAACTGGGGGTGTCGTTAACTTTTAATTGACACCCCCTGTGTATCGCATATGGCAGTGTGAACTGCCAGGGGTGCGGATGCGATGCGGGAAACACGCTGTATATTCGCAGCGTTCCCGCATCGCAAATGTGAACCGGGACTTACAGTTGGAGCTTTTGGCTAATAAAAACCCCTGCACAGTGCTATCCCCCACAGTAACTTGTACACTTGTGAGCATTCCTACGCGCTATTTGGGAATGCTGGGATTTATAGTTCCTCAAAAAAAAAAATTGTGAATGTGAGCTTGAAAGTACATGCTGAGATTTATAGTTCCTCTCCAAAAAAAAAAAAAACACAATTGTGAACAGTGCAAAGACACAGGCAATATGTAGCTGAGCCTGAAAGGACATGCTGGGATGTCTAGTTCTTCTACAAAAAAAAAAAAGAAATTGTGAAGCTGAGCCTGAAAGTACATGCTGGGATTTAAAGTTCCCCTAAAAAAAAAACAAACACAATTGTGAACAGCGCAGGCTGCGTGATGGGGGACACACACTGATATTGCACAGATGAGGCACTGATGAGGCACACATGGACATGAATGAGGCAAGGGTGAACATGAATGAGGCAGAGATGGGCATGCATGAGGCAGGGGTGGTGCCAATCGGTGTGTACGGCGTGTGAGGAGAGAGCCGAACTGCCGCGGGTTGTTGACAAATGATCGGGCTGTCATTGGATGAAGCGATCACGTGGTAAAGAGCCCGTGTCATTGGCCCTTTACCACAATCCGCGGGAAGCACGATTCTGGGAGGACATCCCTGTACTCCCTCCCAGAATAGGCTGACCGCGCTGTAGCCTTCATTGGGCAAGTAGTTAATCCCCATAGTCTTAGCTATCCGATAGGACCTGTGAAGCGGGGCTTTGCGTTACCTATGTTTCCCGCAGTATTTGGCCAAAGACGATCACCATACCAGTCCCTGTGAAAATAAGGCATTTCTCCCAATAAATTTTGTGGCTACTGGAGGTCCTTTAGTATAAGTTTGCCAAGTATGGTGCCCTGAACCCCCGTGGTTTGGGCCCTACATTTATAGTAGCTTGGCCTGCTTTGTTCATCTTTGGCAGGGTCGTAGTCTGGAAATTTGAGGGGCTACATCTTGAAGCCCAAATGAGTCCGGGGGGCCCATTTTGTCACAGAAGTAGGGGAAGCCTTCCTTTACCACCCCAAACATTTTGGGGTTTAACCCAAAGTTTCCTGGTCAATTTTTTCTAGAGCCCCTTGAGAGTATGTGGCCCCGGGCTGTACGGCACAGCAGGGAGTGCTGGATACCGCAGGAATCCCTTGACTATTCTGTGGTGGTCAGCTAAAGTGTACCCCAATGCAGGGGCCCAAATTTGGCACAGAGGTGTCAAATTTGAGAGCTGTGGCCCCTCAAATTCCCAACTGCGACCGAGCCATAGATTAACATAGCGGGCCAATCTACCATAAATTTAGGGCCCTGTGGTACCCGAATCACGGGGGTTATGGGCACCAAACTTGGTACAGGGATACTAGATGACCCCCAGGGGGCCACAGACATTTTTTTTGTGGCTGATGCCTAATTTTTACGAGGACTTGCATGGGGGTTGCATTTGCATGAATACTGTGGAACATACTGTTCCGCAGGTACCATTGGATAGCTAAGAATATGGAGATTAATATGGTACCCAGCAGTCCCTGCTCCACAGTACTGCCCGAGGGCCACACACTCCAAAGGGGCCTCTGAAAAAGTTAACCATAAAACTTAAGGCTAGCTACTCCAATATTTTAAGAGTGGTAAAGGAAGATCTCCCCTACCTCTGTGCCAAATAACGGCCCCTGGACTTGTTTGGTGCCCGAGTTGGGGCCCTGCAATTGTGCCCACGAAGATTGCCATACAGCACCAAGCTGACTTAAATTATGGGCCTGGTGGTACCTAAACCCTGGTGGCTAGGGGCCTCAAACTTGGCTCAGATATACTATAGCAGTGCTGGCGAACCTTGGTACCCCAGATGTTTTGGAACTACATTGCCCATGCACTCTGCAGTGTAGTTGAGCATCATGGGAAATGCAATTCTAAAACATCTGGGGTACCAAGGTTCACCATCATAGTACTATAGGATACTCAGGGGCCACATGCATTTTTCAGGGCTGATGCCTAATTGTTACAGGGACCTGCATAGGGGTCGATTTGGCTAACCACTATGGAATATAGGAACTGCAGAGGCCTGCTCTGCAGGTACTGTTGAATAGCTAAGAGTCCAGGGATTCCTGCGGTACCCAGCACTCCCCTGCTCCGCAGTACGGGCCGAAGGTCACAAACTCTCAAGTGGCCCTGGAAATAGTTGGTCAGGAAATTTTGGGCTAGTGACTCCAAAATTTTTGGTAAAAGAAGACCTCCCCTACCTCTGTGCCAAATATGGTCCCCCAGACTCATTTGGGGCTTGAGCTGCAGTCCCTCAAATGTCCAGACTACGACTGTGCCAAAGTTTAACATAGCAGGTCAAACTACTATAAATTTAGGGCGCTGCGGTACCCAAATCACGGGGGTTAAGGGCACCATACTTGGAAAACTAATACTACAGGACTTCTAGGAGCCACACAAATTTTTTGTGGCCAATGCTTAATTTTTACATGGGCTGGCATGGGGATCGACTTTGGCCAAATCCTGCAGAACATAGGTAATGCAAAGCCCCGCTTCATGGATAGCTAAGACTATGGGGAATAATATGGTACCCAGCAATCTCCACTTTGTGGTACCATAACACAGCCTGTGTTCCCCGCCGTCATCCAGCCTGTCCCCCATCACGCAGCCTGTGATTGGCTCTTTACCCCAAAAGACACAGCAATCACAGATCCCTGCTGATGCACAGCGCAGGGGGCACACAGGAAGCGCCATTAAGGGAGAACGTCAATAGATGCCCTCCTGATCATGTTTGACCGCGCTGTAGCCATCATTTGGCTATAGCATGGTCGTGAAGAGGTTAAACTCGCTGAATCTAGCATAATTGGGATGGCAGCAGCTCTATCTCACCAGTCTGTACTCACAAATGTCCTTGGAAATTTGGTTGCCTCCTTCTAATATCCTCCAGACACTTTCACCCCATGGTACCAGACTAGATCCTCAGGCAACAGCCTCTCGGTCAGCTTCTGCTTCAACTCTCAGCAAAATGGGCCCCCTGTTAGCTCCACTGAGGCATCAACAACCGGCAAGCGCATAGAAGAATTGCCCAGGGGCCAACAGCCCCCCTAGGTTGTGAACTCTTCTCAAGAAAAAAAGACCAGGCTGCTCCAAGTTTCAGAGTATTTATACAGACTCCCAGTCACCATCTGGGCACCTCTCTTCAAGGATTGACTAGGGCTGCATAAATATTCAACTGCCGATTTAGACTCTTCCTGCCCACTGTTGGAATACGGAATTGTATTTTGTGCAACAACTACTGTACATTAGTATTAGTAGAGATACATTCTTTAACCAGTAGATGGCAGTATTTTTACGTTTGTAGCTGCATTTATTGTATGCTCTACGTAATTTCCCCTGAATAAAGTTACTGTTTTCTTGTCTGCAGTTAAACGGCAAAGCCCATGTGGACTTTACGCTGTCTGTTCTGTAGGGCTATATACAGAATTTCTAACACCCACTATCTTCCAGAACATTTCTGGATAAACAGGGGGAAGCAGCCACTGAAACACAGAACAGACCTGAACAATCAAACACAGCCACACTGGTTACAGTGATCCAGAATTAAATTCTAAATTAAATTAAAATATCTATGAGGGTGTTACACTAAGGATGTAAAATACAAAATCAGCATTAAAGCTGAACTCCAGGCAAACAGCTAAATACACAGATA
>NW_028119508.1:0-41009 GCF_965119305.1 Pelophylax lessonae | reverse complement strand
AAAAATGGCCATTTTGACCCAAAACGACACTGCCGTCTTTGTAAGCCAAAAAATTGTAATTTTGACAAAACTGACACTACTAGCCCATGGAAGCAAAAAAATGGTAATTTTGACCAAAAACGACACTCCTGGCTCTTGGAAGCCAAAAATGGCCATTTTGACCAAAAACAACACTCCCGACCCTAGGAAGCAAAAAAATTGTCATTTTGACCAAAAACTACACTTCCGGCCCTTGTAAGCCAAAAAATTGTAATTTTGACCAAAACTGACACTACTAGCCCATGGAAGCAAAAAATGGTAATTTTGACCAAAAACGACACTCCCGACTCTTGGAAGCCAGAAATGGGCATTTTGACCAAAAACGACACTCCCGGCCCTTGGAAGCAAAAAAAATTTTAATTTTGAGCAAAATTACACTCCCGACTCTTGGAAGCCAAAAATGGCCATTTTGACCCAAAACGACACTGCCGCCCTTGTAAGCCAAAAAATTGTAATTTTGACCAAAACTGACACTACTAGCCCATGGAAGCAAAAAATGGTAATTTTGACCAAAAACGACACTCCCGGCTCTTGGAAGCCAAAAATGGCCATTTTGACCAAAAACCACACTCCCGGCCCTTGGAAGCAAAATAAATGGTAATTTTGAGCAAAATTACACTCCCGGCTCTTGGAAGCCAAAAATGGCAATTTTGACCAAAAATGACACTCCCGGCCCTTGGAAGCAAAAAATTGTAATTTTGACCAGAAACTACACTTCTGGCCCTTGTAAGCCAAAAAATGGTCATTTTGACCAAAAACTACACTCCTTGTTCTCGTAAGCAAAAAAAAATGGTCTTTTTGACCAAAAACGACAATCGCAGCCCATTCAGAACAAAAATGGTCATTTTGAGCAAAAACCACACTCCCGACTCCCATAAGCCAAAAATAGTAATTTTGACCAAAAATGACACTCCTGGCCCTTGTAAGAAAAAAATATGGTCATTTTGACCAAAAATTACACTTTTGGACCTTTGAAGCCAAAAATTGTAATTTTGACCCAAAACGACACTGCCGCCCATGGAAGCAAAAAATGGTAATTTTGACCAAAAACGACACTTCCGGCTCTTGGAAGCCAAAAATGGCCATTTTGACCAAAACCGACACCCCGGATATTGGAAGCAAAAAATAGTAATTTTGACGTAAAACTACACTCCTGGCCCTTGGAAGCCAAAAATGGTCATTTTGTCCAAAAAACGACACTCGCGGCCTTGGAAGCAAAAATTTGTATTTTTACCAAAAACTACACTTCTGGCCCTTGTAAGATAAAAAATGGTCATTTTGACCCAAAACGACACTTCCAGCCTTTTGAGACCAAAAATGGTCATTTTGACCAATAACGACAGTCCCTGCCCATTGAAACAGAAAATGGTAATTTTTACCAAAAACGACACTCCCTTTGAGACAAAAATGGTAATTTGACCAAAAACCACACTCCCGACTCCTGTAAGCTAAAAATGGTAATTTTGACCAAAAATGACACTCCTAGCCCTTGTAAGCAAAAAAAATGGTCATTTTGACCAAACATGACACTCCTAGCCCTTGGAAGCAAAAAAATTGTAATTTTGACCAAAAATTACACTTCTGGCCCTTAGAAGCAAAAAAATGGTAATTTTGACCGAAAACGACACTTCCTGACCTTTGAGACCAAAAATTGTCATTTTGACCAAAAACTACACTCTCTGGCCCTTGTAAGTCAAAAATGGTCATTTTGACCCAAAACGACACTTCCGGCCTTTTGAGACCAAAAATGGTCATTTTGACCAATAACGACAGTCCCGGCCCTTTGAAACAGAAAATTGTAATTTTTACCAAAAATGACACTCCCTTTGAGACAAAAAATGGTAATTTTGACCAAAAACCACACTCCCGACTCCTGTAAGCCAAAAATGGTAATTTCGACCAAAAATGACACTCCTGGCCCTTGTAAGCCAGAAAATGGTAATTTTGACCAAAAATTACACTTCTGGCCCTTGGAAGCCAAAAATGGTAATTTTGACCCAAAACGACACTGCCGCCCATGGGAAGCAAAAAAATGGTCATTTTGACCAAAAACTACACTTCCGGCCCTTGTAAGCCAAAAAATTGTAATTTTGACCAAAACTGACACTCCTAGCCCATGGAAGCAAAAATGGTAATTTTGACCAAAAACGACACTCCCGTCTCTCGGAAGCCAAAATGGCCATTTTGACCAAAAACGACACTCCCGACCCTTGGAAGCAAAAAAAATGGTAATTTTGAGCAAAATTACACTCCCGGCTCTTGGAAGCCAAAAATGGCCATTTTGACCCAAAACGACACTGCCGCCCTTGTAAGCCAAAAAATTGTAATTTTGACCAAAACTGACACTACTAGCCCATGGAAGCAAAAAATTTGTAATTTTGACCAAAAACGACACTCCCGGCTCTTGGAAGCCAAAAATGGCCATTTTGACCAAAAACGACACTCTAGACCCTTGGATGCAAAAAAAAATGGTAATTTTGAGCAAAATTACACTACCGGCTTTTGGAACCCAAAAATGGCAATTTTGACCAAAAATGACACTCCCGGCCCTTGTAAGCCAAAAAATGGTAATTTTGACTAAAAACTACACTCCTTGCTCTCGTAAGCAAAAAAATGGTCTTTTTGACCAAAAACGACACTCGCAGCCCATTCAGACAGAAAATGGTAATTTTGACCAAAAAATTACACTAACAGCCCTTGGAAGGCAACAATGGTAATTTTGACCCAAAACGACACTCCTAGACCTTGGGAGCAAAAAATGGTAATTTTGACCAAAAACGACAATCCCAGCCCTTTAGAATAAAAGTGGTCATTTTGCCCAAAAACGACACTCCTGGCCCTTGGAAGCCAAAAATGGTCATTTTGTCCCAAAAAGACACTCGCGGCCCTTGGAAGCAAAAAATTGTAATTTTGACCAAAAACTACACTTCTGGCCCTTGTAAGCCAAAAAAGGGTCATTTTGACCAAAAACTACACTCCTTGTTCTCGTAAGCAAAAAAATGGTCTTTTTGACCAAAAACGACACTCGCAGCCCATTCAGACCAAAAATGGTCATTTTGACCAAAATCCACACTCCCGACTCCTGTAAGCCAAAAATTGTAATTTTGACCAAAAATGACACTCCTGGCCCTTGTAAGCCAGAAAATGGTAATTTTTACCAAAAATTACACTTCTGGCCCTTGGAAGCCAAAAATGGTAATTTTGACCCAAAACGACACTGCCGCCCATGGAAGCAAAAAAATGGTCATTTTGACCAAAAACTACACTTCCGGCCCTTGTAAGCCAAAAAATTGTAATTTTGACCAAAACTGACACTCCTAGCCCATGGAAGCAAAAAATGGTAATTTTGACCAAAAACGACACTCCCGTCTCTCGGAAGCCAAAAATGGCCATTTTGACCAAAAACGACACTCCCGACCCTTGGAAGCAAAAAAAATGGTAATTTTGAGCAAAATTACACTCCCGGCTCTTGGAAGCCAAAAATGGCCATTTTGACCCAAAACGACACTGCCGCCCTTGTAAGCCAAAAAATTGTAATTTTGACCAAAACTGACACTACTAGCCCATGGAAGCAAAAAATTGTAATTTTGACCAAAAACGACACTCCCGGCTCTTGGAAGCCAAAAATGGCCATTTTGACCAAAAACGACACTCTAGACCCTTGGATGCAAAAAAAAATGGTAATTTTGAGCAAAATTACACTACCGGCTTTTGGAACCCAAAAATGGCAATTTTGACCAAAAATGACACTCCCGGCCCTTGTAAGCCAAAAAATGGTAATTTTGACTAAAAACTACACTCCTTGCTCTCGTAAGCAAAAAAATGGTCTTTTTGACCAAAAACGACACTCGCAGCCCATTCAGACAGAAAATGGTAATTTTGACCAAAAAATTACACTAACAGCCCTTGGAAGGCAACAATGGTAATTTTGACCCAAAACGACACTCCTAGACCTTGGGAGCAAAAAATGGTAATTTTGACCAAAAACGACAATCCCAGCCCTTTAGAATAAAAGTGGTCATTTTGCCCAAAAACGACACTCCTGGCCCTTGGAAGCCAAAAATGGTCATTTTGTCCCAAAACGACACTCGCGGCCCTTGGAAGCAAAAAATTGTAATTTTGACCAAAAACTACACTTCTGGCCCTTGTAAGCCAAAAAAGGGTCATTTTGACCAAAAACTACACTCCTTGTTCTCGTAAGCAAAAAAATGGTCTTTTTGACCAAAACGACACTCGCAGCCCATTCAGACCAAAAATGGTCATTTTGACCAAAATCCACACTCCCGACTCCTGTAAGCCAGAAAAATGGTAATTTTTACCAAAAATTACACTTCTGGCCCTTGGAAGCCAAAAATGGTAATTTTGACCCAAAACGACACTGCCGCCCATGGAAGCAAAAAATGGTCATTTTGACCAAAAACTACACTTCCGGCCCTTGTAAGCCAAAAAATTGTAATTTTGACCAAAACTGACACTCCTAGCCCATGGAAGCAAAAAATGGTAATTTTGACCAAAAACGACACTCCCGTCTCTCGGAAGCCAAAAATGGCCATTTTGACCAAAAACGACACTCCCGACCCTTGGAAGCAAAAAAAATGGTAATTTTGAGCAAAATTACACTCCCGGCTCTTGGAAGCCAAAAATTGCCATTTTGACCCAAAACGACACTGCCGCCCTTGTAAGCCAAAAAATTGTAATTTTGACCAAAACTGACACTACTAGCCCATGGAAGCAAAAAATTGTAATTTTGACCAAAAACGACACTCCCGGCTCTTGGAAGCCAAAAATGGCCATTTTGACCAAAAACGACACTCTAGACCCTTGGATGCAAAAAAAAATGGTAATTTTGAGCAAAATTACACTACCGGCTTTTGGAACCCAAAAATGGCAATTTTGACCAAAAATGACGCTCCCGGCCCTTGTAAGCCAAAAAATGGTAATTTTGACTAAAAACTACACTCCTTGCTCTCGTAAGCAAAAAAATGGTCTTTTTGACCAAAAACGACACTCGCAGCCCATTCAGACAGAAAATGGTAATTTTGACCAAAAAATTACACTAACAGCCCTTGGAAGGCAACAATGGTAATTTTGACCCAAAACGACACTCCTAGACCTTGGGAGCAAAAAATGGTAATTTTGAACAAAAACGACAATCCCAGCCCTTTAGAATAAAAGTGGTCATTTTGCCCAAAAACGACACTCCTGGCCCTTGGGAAGCCAAAAATGGTCATTTTGTCCCAAAACGACACTCGCGGCCCTTGGAAGCAAAAAATTGTAATTTTGACCAAAAACTACACTTCTGGCCCTTGTAAGCCAAAAAAGGGTCATTTTGACCAAAAACTACACTCCTTGTTCTCGTAAGCAAAAAAATGGTCTTTTTGACCAAAAACGACACTCGCAGCCCATTCAGACCAAAAATGGTCATTTTGACCAAAATCCACACTCCCGACTCCTGTAAGCCAAAAATGGTAATTTTGACCAAAATGACACTCCTGGCCCTTGTAAGCCAGAAATGGTAATTTTTACCAAAAATTACACTTCTGGCCCTTGGAAGCCAAAAATGGTAATTTTTGACCCAAAACGACACTGCCGCCCATGGAAGCAAAAAAATGGTCATTTTGACCAAAAACTACACTTCCGGCCCTTGTAAGCCAAAAAATTGTAATTTTGACCAAAACTGACACTCCTAGCCCATGGGAAGCAAAAAATGGTAATTTTGACCAAAAACGACACTCCCGTCTCTCGGAAGCCAAAAATGGCCATTTTGACCAAAACGACACTCCCGACCCTTGGAAGCAAAAAAAATGGTAATTTTGAGCAAAATTACACTCCCGGCTCTTGGAAGCCAAAAATGGCCATTTTGACCCAAAACGACACTGCCGCCCTTGTAAGCCAAAAATTGTAATTTTGACCAAAACTGACACTACTAGCCCATGGAAGCAAAAAATTGTAATTTTGACCAAAAACGACACTCCCGGCTTTTGGAAGCCAAAAATGGCAATTTTGACCAAAAATGACACTCCCGGCCCTTGTAAGCCAAAAAATGGTAATTTTGACTAAAAACTACACTCCTTGCTCTCGTAAGCAAAAAATGGTCATTTTGACCAAAAACGACACTCCCGGCCTTGGAAGCAAAAAAAAATTGGTAATTTTGAGCAAAATTACACTCCCGGCTCTTGGAAGCCAAAAATGGCCATTTTGACCCAAAACGACACTGCCGTCTTTGTAAGCCAAAAAATTGTAATTTTGACCAAAACTGACACTACTAGCCCATGGAAGCAAAAAATGGTAATTTTGACCAAAAACGACACTCCTGGCTCTTGGAAGCCAAAAATGGCCATTTTGACCAAAAACAACACTCCCGACCCTAGGAAGCAAAAAAATTGTCATTTTGACCAAAAACTACACTTCCGGCCCTTGTAAGCCAAAAAATTGTAATTTTGACCAAAACTGACACTACTAGCCCATGGAAGCAAAAAATGGTAATTTTGACCAAAAACGACACTCCCGACTCTTGGAAGCCAGAAATGGGCATTTTGACCAAAAACGACACTCCCGGCCCTTGGAAGCAAAAAAAATTTTAATTTTGAGCAAAATTACACTCCCGACTCTTGGAAGCCAAAAATGGCCATTTTGACCCAAAACGACACTGCCGCCCTTGTAAGCCAAAAAATTGTAATTTTGACCAAAACTGACACTACTAGCCCATGGAAGCAAAAATGGTAATTTTGACCAAAAACGACACTCCCGGCTCTTGGAAGCCAAAAATGGCCATTTTGACCAAAAACCACACTCCCGGCCCTTGGAAGCAAAATAAATGGTAATTTTGAGCAAAATTACACTCCCGGCTCTTGGAAGCCAAAAATGGCAATTTTGACCAAAAATGACACTCCCGGCCCTTGGAAAGCAAAAAATTGTAATTTTGACCAGAAACTACACTTCTGGCCCTTGTAAGCCAAAAAATGGTCATTTTGACCAAAAACTACACTCCTTGTTCTCGTAAGCAAAAAAAAATGGTCTTTTTTGACCAAAAACGACAATCGCAGCCCATTCAGAACAAAAATGGTCATTTTGAGCAAAAACCACACTCCCGACTCCCATAAGCCAAAAATAGTAATTTTGACCAAAAATGACACTCCTGGCCCTTGTAAGAAAAAATATGGTCATTTTGACCAAAAATTACACTTTTGGACCTTTGAAGCCAAAAATTGTAATTTTGACCCAAAACGACACTGCCGCCCATGGAAGCAAAAAATGGTAATTTTGACCAAAAACTACACTTCCGGCTCTTGGAAGCCAAAAATGGCCATTTTGACCAAAACCGACACCCCGGATATTGGAAGCAAAAAATAGTAATTTTGACGTAAAACTACACTCCTGGCCCTTGGAAGCCAAAAATGGTCATTTTGTCCAAAAAACGACACTCGCGGCCCTTGGAAGCAAAAATTTGTAATTTTTACCAAAAACTACACTTCTGGCCCTTGTAAGATAAAAAATGGTCATTTTGACCCAAAACGACACTTCCAGCCTTTTGAGACCAAAAATGGTCATTTTGACCAATAACGACAGTCCCTGCCCATTGAAACAGAAAATGGTAATTTTTACCAAAAACGACACTCCTTTGAGACAAAAATGGTAATTTGACCAAAAAACCACACTCCCGACTCCTGTAAGCTAAAAATGGTAATTTTGACCAAAAATGACACTCCTAGCCCTTGTAAGCAAAAAAAATGGTCATTTTGACCAAACATGACACTCCTAGCCCTTGGAAGCAAAAAATTGTAATTTTGACCAAAAATTACACTTCTGGCCCTTAGAAGCAAAAAATGGTAATTTTGACCGAAAACGACACTTCCTGACCTTTGAGACCAAAAATTGTCATTTTGACCAAAAACTACACTCTCTGGCCCTTGTAAGTCAAAAATGGTCATTTTGACCCAAAACGACACTTCCGGCCTTTTGAGACCAAAAATGGTCATTTTGACCAATAACGACAGTCCCGGCCCTTTGAAACAGAAAATTGTAATTTTTACCAAAAATGACACTCCCTTTGAGACAAAAAATGGTAATTTTGACCAAAAACCACACTCCCGACTCCTGTAAGCCAAAATGGTAATTTCGACCAAAAATGACACTCCTGGCCCTTGTAAGCCAGAAAATGGTAATTTTGACCAAAAATTACACTTCTGGCCCTTGGAAGCCAAAAATGGTAATTTTGACCCAAAACGACACTGCCGCCCATGGAAGCAAAAAAATGGTCATTTTGACCAAAAACTACACTTCCGGCCCTTGTAAGCCAAAAAATTGTAATTTTGACCAAAACTGACACTCCTAGCCCATGGAAGCAAAAAATGGTAATTTTGACCAAAAACGACACTCCCGTCTCTCGGAAGCCAAAAATGGCCATTTTGACCAAAAACGACACTCCCGACCCTTGGAAGCAAAAAAATGGTAATTTTGAGCAAAATTACACTCCCGGCTCTTGGAAGCCAAAAATGGCCATTTTGACCCAAAACGACACTGCCGCCCTTGTAAGCCAAAAAATTGTAATTTTGACCAAAACTGACACTACTAGCCCATGGAAGCAAAAAATTGTAATTTTGACCAAAAACGACACTCCCGGCTCTTGGAAGCCAAAAATGGCCATTTTGACCAAAAACGACACTCTAGACCCTTGGATGCAAAAAAAAATGGTAATTTTGAGCAAAATTACACTACCGGCTTTTGGAACCCAAAAATGGCAATTTTGACCAAAAATGACACTCCCGGCCCTTGTAAGCCAAAAAATGGTAATTTTGACTAAAAACTACACTCCTTGCTCTCGTAAGCAAAAAAATGGTCTTTTTGACCAAAAACGACACTCGCAGCCCATTCAGACAGAAAATGGTAATTTTGACCAAAAAATTACACTAACAGCCCTTGGAAGGCAACAATGGTAATTTTGACCCAAAACGACACTCCTAGACCTTGGGAGCAAAAAATGGTAATTTTGACCAAAAACGACAATCCCAGCCCTTTAGAATAAAAGTGGTCATTTTGCCCAAAAACGACACTCCTGGCCCTTGGAAGCCAAAAATGGTCATTTTGTCCCAAAAAGACACTCGCGGCCCTTGGAAGCAAAAAATTGTAATTTTGACCAAAAACTACACTTCTGGCCCTTGTAAGCCAAAAAAGGGTCATTTTGACCAAAAACTACACTCCTTGTTCTCGTAAGCAAAAAAATGGTCTTTTTGACCAAAAACGACACTCGCAGCCCATTCAGACCAAAAATGGTCATTTTGACCAAAATCCACACTCCCGACTCCTGTAAGCCAAAAATTGTAATTTTGACCAAAAATGACACTCCTGGCCCTTGTAAGCCAGAAAATGGTAATTTTTACCAAAAATTACACTTCTGGCCCTTGGAAGCCAAAAATGGTAATTTTGACCCAAAACGACACTGCCGCCCATGGAAGCAAAAAAATGGTCATTTTGACCAAAAACTACACTTCCGGCCCTTGTAAGCCAAAAAATTGTAATTTTGACCAAAACTGACACTCCTAGCCCATGGAAGCAAAAAATGGTATTTTTGACCAAAAACGACACTCCCGTCTCTCGGAAGCCAAAAATGGCCATTTTGACCAAAAACGACACTCCCGACCCTTGGAAGCAAAAAAAAATGGTAATTTTGAGCAAAATTACACTCCCGGCTCTTGGAAGCCAAAAATGGCCATTTTGACCCAAAACGACACTGCCGCCCTTGTAAGCCAAAAAATTGTAATTTTGACCAAAACTGACACTACTAGCCCATGGAAGCAAAAAATTGTAATTTTGACCAAAAACGACACTCCCGGCTCTTGGAAGCCAAAAATGGCAATTTTGACCAAAAACGACACTCTAGACCCTTGGAAGCAAAAAAAATGGTAATTTTGAGCAAAATTACACTACCGGCTTTTGGAAGCCAAAAATGGCAATTTTGACCAAAAATGACACTCCCGGCCCTTGTAAGCCAAAAAATGGTAATTTTGACTAAAAACTACACTCCTTGCTCTCGTAAGCAAAAAAATGGTCTTTTTGACCAAAAACGACACTCGCAGCCCATTCAGACAGAAAATGGTAATTTTGACCAAAAAATTACACTAACAGCCCTTGGAAGGCAACAATGGTAATTTTGACCCAAAACGACACTCCTAGACCTTGGGAGCAAAAAATGGTAATTTTGACCAAAAACGACAATCCCAGCCCTTTAGAATAAAAGTGGTCATTTTGCCCAAAAACGACACTCCTGGCCCTTGGAAGCCAAAAATGGTCATTTTTGTCCCAAAACGACACTCGCGGCCCTTGGAAGCAAAAAATTGTAATTTTGACCAAAAACTACACTTCTGGCCCTTGTAAGCCAAAAAAGGGTCATTTTGACCAAAAACTACACTCCTTGTTCTCGTAAGCAAAAAAATGGTCTTTTTGACCAAAAACGACACTCGCAGCCCATTCAGACCAAAAATGGTCATTTTGACCAAAAACCACACTCCCGACTCCTGTAAGCCAAAAATAGTAATTTTGACCAAAAATCACACTCCTGGCCCTTGTAAGCCAAAAAAATGGTCATTTTGACCAAAAATTACACTTTTGGCCCTTTGAAGCCAAAAATTTTAATTTTGACCCAAAACGACACTGCCGCCCTTGGAAGCAAAAAATGGTCATTTTGACCAAAAACGACACTTCCGGCCCTTGTAAGCCAAAAAATTGTAATTTTGACCAAAACTGACACTCCTAGCCCATGGAAGCAAAAAATGGTAATTTTGACCAAAAACGACACTCCCGGCTCTTGGAAGCCAAAAATGGCCATTTTGACCAAAAACCACACTCCCGGCCCTTGGAAGCAAAATAAATGGTAATTTTGAGCAAAATTACACTCCCGGCTCTTGGAAGCCAAAAATGGCAATTTTGACCAAAAATGACACTCCCGGCCCTTGGAAGCAAAAAATTGTAATTTTGACCAGAAACTACACTTCTGGCCCTTGTAAGCCAAAAAATGGTCATTTTGACCAAAAACTACACTCCTTGTTCTCGTAAGCAAAAAAAATGGTCTTTTTGACCAAAAACGACAATCGCAGCCCATTCAGAACAAAAATGGTCATTTTGAGCAAAAACCACACTCCCGACTCCCATAAGCCAAAAATAGTAATTTTGACCAAAAATGACACTCCTGGCCCTTGTAAGAAAGAATATGGTCATTTTGACCAAAAATTACACTTTTGGACCTTTGAAGCCAAAAATTGTAATTTTGACCCAAAAACGACACTGCCGCCCATGGAAGCAAAAAATGGTAATTTTGACCAAAAACGACACTCCCGACTCTTGGAAGCCAAAAATGGCCATTTTGACCAAAAACGACACTCCCGACCCTAGCAAGCAAAAAAATGGTCATTTTGACCAAAAACTACACTTCCGGCCCTTGTAAGCCAAAAAATTGTAATTTTGACCAAAACTGACACTCCTAGCCCATGGAAGCAAAAAATGGTAATTTTGACCAAAAACGACAGTCCCGACTCTTGGAAGCCAAAAATGGCCATTTTGACCAAAAACGACACTCCCGGCCCTTGGAAGCAAAAAAAATGGTAATTTTGAGCAAAATTACACTCCAGACTCTTGGAAGCCAAAAATGGCCATTTTGACCCAAAACGACACTGCCGCCCTTGTAAGCCAAAAAATTGTAATTTTGACCAAAACTGACACTCCTAGCCCATGGAAGCAAAAAATGGTAATTTTGACCAAAAACGACACTCCCGTCTCTCGGAAGCCAAAAATGGCCATTTTGACCAAAAACGACACTCCCGACCCTTGGAAGCAAAAAAAATGGTAATTTTGAGCAAAATTACACTCCCGGCTCTTGGAAGCCAAAAATTGCCATTTTGACCCAAAACGACACTGCCGCCCTTGTAAGCCAAAAAATTGTAATTTTGACCAAAACTGACACTACTAGCCCATGGAAGCAAAAAATTGTAATTTTGACCAAAAACGACACTCCCGGCTCTTGGAAGCCAAAAATGGCCATTTTGACCAAAAACGACACTCTAGACCCTTGGATGCAAAAAAAAATGGTAATTTTGAGCAAAATTACACTACCGGCTTTTGGAACCCAAAAATGGCAATTTTGACCAAAAATGACGCTCCCGGCCCTTGTAAGCCAAAAAATGGTAATTTTGACTAAAAACTACACTCCTTGCTCTCGTAAGCAAAAAAATGGTCTTTTTGACCAAAAACGACACTCGCAGCCCATTCAGACAGAAAATGGTAATTTTGACCAAAAAATTACACTAACAGCCCTTGGAAGGCAACAATGGTAATTTTGACCCAAAACGACACTCCTAGACCTTGGGAGCAAAAAATGGTAATTTTGACCAAAAACGACAATCCCAGCCCTTTAGAATAAAAGTGGTCATTTTGCCCAAAAACGACACTCCTGGCCCTTGGAAGCCAAAAATGGTCATTTTGTCCCAAAACGACACTCGCGGCCCTTGGAAGCAAAAAATTGTAATTTTGACCAAAAACTACACTTCTGGCCCTTGTAAGCCAAAAAAGGGTCATTTTGACCAAAAACTACACTCCTTGTTCTCGTAAGCAAAAAAATGGTCTTTTTGACCAAAAACGACACTCGCAGCCCATTCAGACCAAAAATGGTCATTTTGACCAAAATCCACACTCCCGACTCCTGTAAGCCAAAAATGGTAATTTTGACCAAAAATGACACTCCTGGTCCTTGTAAGCCAGAAAATGGTAATTTTTACCAAAAATTACACTTCTGGCCCTTGGAAGCCAAAAATGGTAATTTTGACCCAAAACGACACTGCCGCCCATGGAAGCAAAAAAATGGTCATTTTGACCAAAAACTACACTTCCGGCCCTTGTAAGCCAAAAAATTGTAATTTTGACCAAAACTGACACTCCTAGCCCATGGAAGCAAAAAATGGTAATTTTGACCAAAAACGACACTCCCGTCTCTCGGATGCCAAAAATGGCCATTTTGACCAAAAACGACACTCCCGACCCTTGGAAGCAAAAAAAATGGTAATTTTGAGCAAAATTACACTCCCGGCTCTTGGAAGCCAAAAATGGCCATTTTGACCCAAAACGACACTGCCGCCCTTGTAAGCCAAAAAATTGTAATTTTGACCAAAACTGACACTACTAGCCCATGGAAGCAAAAAATTGTAATTTTGACCAAAAACGACACTCCCGGCTTTTGGAAGCCAAAAATGGCAATTTTGACCAAAAATGACACTCCCGGCCCTTGTAAGCCAAAAAATGGTAATTTTGACTAAAAACTACACTCCTTGCTCTCGTAAGCAAAAAAATGGTCATTTTGACCAAAAACGACACTCCCGGCCCTTGGAAGCAAAAAAAAATTGGTAATTTTGAGCAAAATTACACTCCCGGCTCTTGGAAGCCAAAAATGGCCATTTTGACCCAAAACGACACTGCCGTCTTTGTAAGCCAAAAAATTGTAATTTTGACCAAAACTGACACTACTAGCCCATGGAAGCAAAAAATGGTAATTTTGACCAAAAACGACACTCCTGGCTCTTGGAAGCCAAAAATGGCCATTTTGACCAAAAACAACACTCCCGACCCTAGGAAGCAAAAAAATTGTCATTTTGACCAAAAACTACACTTCCGGCCCTTGTAAGCCAAAAAATTGTAATTTTGACCAAAACTGACACTACTAGCCCATGGAAGCAAAAAATGGTAATTTTGACCAAAAACGACACTCCCGACTCTTGGAAGCCAGAAATGGGCATTTTGACCAAAAACGACACTCCCGGCCCTTGGAAGCAAAAAAAATTTTAATTTTGAGCAAAATTACACTCCCGACTCTTGGAAGCCAAAAATGGCCATTTTGACCCAAAACGACACTGCCGCCCTTGTAAGCCAAAAAATTGTAATTTTGACCAAAACTGACACTACTAGCCCATGGAAGCAAAAAATGGTAATTTTGACCAAAAACGACACTCCCGGCTCTTGGAAGCCAAAAATGGCCATTTTGACCAAAAACCACACTCCCGGCCCTTGGAAGCAAAATAAATGGTAATTTTGAGCAAAATTACACTCCCGGCTCTTGGAAGCCAAAAATGGCAATTTTGACCAAAAATGACACTCCCGGCCCTTGGAAGCAAAAAATTGTAATTTTGACCAGAAACTACACTTCTGGCCCTTGTAAGCCAAAAAATGGTCATTTTGACCAAAAACTACACTCCTTGTTCTCGTAAGCAAAAAAAAATGGTCTTTTTGACCAAAAACGACAATCGCAGCCCATTCAGAACAAAAATGGTCATTTTGAGCAAAAACCACACTCCCGACTCCCATAAGCCAAAAATAGTAATTTTGACCAAAAATGACACTCCTGGCCCTTGTAAGAAAAAATATGGTCATTTTGACCAAAAATTACACTTTTGGACCTTTGAAGCCAAAAATTGTAATTTTGACCCAAAACGACACTGCCGCCCATGGAAGCAAAAAATGGTAATTTTGACCAAAAACGACACTTCCGGCTCTTGGAAGCCAAAAATGGCCATTTTGACCAAAACCGACACCCCGGATATTGGAAGCAAAAAATAGTAATTTTGACGTAAAACTACACTCCTGGCCCTTGGAAGCCAAAAATGGTCATTTTGTCCAAAAAACGACACTCGCGGCCCTTGGAAGCAAAAATTTGTAATTTTTACCAAAAACTACACTTCTGGCCCTTGTAAGATAAAAAATGGTCATTTTGACCCAAAACGACACTTCCAGCCTTTTGAGACCAAAAATGGTCATTTTGACCAATAACGACAGTCCCTGCCCATTGAAACAGAAAATGGTAATTTTTACCAAAAACGACACTCCCTTTGAGACAAAAATGGTAATTTGACCAAAAACCACACTCCCGACTCCTGTAAGCTAAAAATGGTAATTTTGACCAAAAATGACACTCCTAGCCCTTGTAAGCAAAAAAAATGGTCATTTTGACCAAACATGACACTCCTAGCCCTTGGAAGCAAAAAATTGTAATTTTGACCAAAAATTACACTTCTGGCCCTTAGAAGCAAAAAATGGTAATTTTGACCGAAAACGACACTTCCTGACCTTTGAGACCAAAAATTGTCATTTTGACCAAAAACTACACTCTCTGGCCCTTGTAAGTCAAAAATGGTCATTTTGACCCAAAACGACACTTCCGGCCTTTTGAGACCAAAAATGGTCATTTTGACCAATAACGACAGTCCCGGCCCTTTGAAACAGAAAATTGTAATTTTTACCAAAAATGACACTCCCTTTGAGACAAAAAATGGTAATTTTGACCAAAAACCACACTCCCGACTCCTGTAAGCCAAAAATGGTAATTTTGACCAAAAATGACACTCCTGGCCCTTGTAAGCCAGAAAATGGTAATTTTGACCAAAAATTACACTTCTGGCCCTTGGAAGCCAAAAATGGTAATTTTGACCCAAAACGACACTGCCGCCCATGGAAGCAAAAAAATGGTCATTTTGACCAAAAACTACACTTCCGGCCCTTGTAAGCCAAAAAATTGTAATTTTGACCAAAACTGACACTCCTAGCCCATGGAAGCAAAAAATGGTAATTTTGACCAAAAACGACACTCCCGTCTCTCGGAAGCCAAAAATGGCCATTTTGACCAAAAACGACACTCCCGACCCTTGGAAGCAAAAAAAATGGTAATTTTGAGCAAAATTACACTCCCGGCTCTTGGAAGCCAAAAATGGCCATTTTGACCCAAAACGACACTGCCGCCCTTGTAAGCCAAAAAATTGTAATTTTGACCAAAACTGACACTACTAGCCCATGGAAGCAAAAAATTGTAATTTTGACCAAAAACGACACTCCCGGCTCTTGGAAGCCAAAAATGGCCATTTTGACCAAAAACGACACTCTAGACCCTTGGATGCAAAAAAAAATGGTAATTTTGAGCAAAATTACACTACCGGCTTTTGGAACCCAAAAATGGCAATTTTGACCAAAAATGACACTCCCAGCCCTTGTAAGCCAAAAAATGGTAATTTTGACTAAAAACTACACTCCTTGCTCTCGTAAGCAAAAAAATGGTCTTTTTGACCAAAAACGACACTCGCAGCCCATTCAGACAGAAAATGGTAATTTTGACCAAAAAATTACACTAACAGCCCTTGGAAGGCAACAATGGTAATTTTGACCCAAAACGACACTCCTAGACCTTGGGAGCAAAAAATGGTAATTTTGACCAAAAACGACAATCCCAGCCCTTTAGAATAAAAGTGGTCATTTTGCCCAAAAACGACACTCCTGGCCCTTGGAAGCCAAAAATGGTCATTTTGTCCCAAAAAGACACTCGCGGCCCTTGGAAGCAAAAAATTGTAATTTTGACCAAAAACTACACTTCTGGCCCTTGTAAGCCAAAAAAGGGTCATTTTGACCAAAAACTACACTCCTTGTTCTCGTAAGCAAAAAAATGGTCTTTTTGACCAAAAACGACACTCGCAGCCCATTCAGACCAAAAATGGTCATTTTGACCAAAATCCACACTCCCGACTCCTGTAAGCCAAAAATTGTAATTTTGACCAAAAATGACACTCCTGGCCCTTGTAAGCCAGAAAATGGTAATTTTTACCAAAAATTACACTTCTGGCCCTTGGAAGCCAAAAATGGTAATTTTGACCCAAAACGACACTGCCGCCCATGGAAGCAAAAAAATGGTCATTTTGACCAAAAACTACACTTCCGGCCCTTGTAAGCCAAAAAATTGTAATTTTGACCAAAACTGACACTCCTAGCCCATGGAAGCAAAAAATGGTAATTTTGACCAAAAACGACACTCCCGTCTCTCGGAAGCCAAAAATGGCCATTTTGACCAAAAACGACACTCCCGACCCTTGGAAGCAAAAAAAATGGTAATTTTGAGCAAAATTACACTCCCGGCTCTTGGAAGCCAAAAATGGCCATTTTGACCCAAAACGACACTGCCGCCCTTGTAAGCCAAAAAATTGTAATTTTGACCAAAACTGACACTACTAGCCCATGGAAGCAAAAAATTGTAATTTTGACCAAAAACGACACTCCCGGCTCTTGGAAGCCAAAAATGGCAATTTTGACCAAAAACGACACTCTAGACCCTTGGAAGCAAAAAAAATGGTAATTTTGAGCAAAATTACACTACCGGCTTTTGGAAGCCAAAAATGGCAATTTTGACCAAAAATGACACTCCCGGCCCTTGTAAGCCAAAAAATGGTAATTTTGACTAAAAACTACACTCCTTGCTCTCGTAAGCAAAAAAATGGTCTTTTTGACCAAAAACGACACTCGCAGCCCATTCAGACAGAAAATGGTAATTTTGACCAAAAAATTACACTAACAGCCCTTGGAAGGCAACAATGGTAATTTTGACCCAAAACGACACTCCTAGACCTTGGGAGCAAAAAATGGTAATTTTGACCAAAAACGACAATCCCAGCCCTTTAGAATAAAAGTGGTCATTTTGCCCAAAAACGACACTCCTGGCCCTTGGAAGCCAAAAATGGTCATTTTGTCCCAAAACGACACTCGCGGCCCTTGGAAGCAAAAAATTGTAATTTTGACCAAAAACTACACTTCTGGCCCTTGTAAGCCAAAAAAGGGTCATTTTGACCAAAAACTACACTCCTTGTTCTCGTAAGCAAAAAAATGGTCTTTTTGACCAAAAACGACACTCGCAGCCCATTCAGACCAAAAATGGTCATTTTGACCAAAAACCACACTCCCGACTCCTGTAAGCCAAAAATAGTAATTTTGACCAAAAATCACACTCCTGGCCCTTGTAAGCCAAAAAAATGGTCATTTTGACCAAAAATTACACTTTTGGCCCTTTGAAGCCAAAAATTGTAATTTTGACCCAAAACGACACTGCCGCCCTTGGAAGCAAAAAATGGTCATTTTGACCAAAAACGACACTTCCGGCCCTTGTAAGCCAAAAAATTGTAATTTTGACCAAAACTGACACTCCTAGCCCATGGAAGCAAAAAATGGTAATTTTGACCAAAAACGACACTCCCGACTCTTGGAAGCCAAAAATGGCCATTTTGACCAAAAACGACACTCCCGACCCTAGCAAGCAAAAAAATGGTCATTTTGACCAAAAACTACACTTCCGGCCCTTGTAAGCCAAAAAATTGTAATTTTGACCAAAACTGACACTCCTAGCCCATGGAAGCAAAAAATGGTAATTTTGACCAAAAACGACACTCCCGACTCTTGGAAGCCAAAAATGGCCATTTTGACCAAAAACGACACTCCCGGCCCTTGGAAGCAAAAAAAATGGTAATTTTGAGCAAAATTACACTCCAGACTCTTGGAAGCCAAAAATGGCCATTTTGACCCAAAACGACACTGCCGCCCTTGTAAGCCAAAAAATTGTAATTTTGACCAAAACTGACACTACTAGCCCATGGAAGCAAAAAATTGTAATTTTGACCAAAAACGACACTCCCGGCTCTTGGAAGCCAAAAATGGCCATTTTGACCAAAAACCACACTCCCGGCCCTTGGAAGCAAAAAAAATGTTAATTTTGAGCAAAATTACACTCCCGGCTCTTGGAAGCCAAAAATGGCCATTTTGACCCAAAACGACACTGCCGCCCTTGTAAGCCAAAAAATTGTAATATTGACCAAAACTGACAGTACTAGCCCATGGAAGCAAAAAATGGTAATTTTGACCAAAAACGACACTCCCGGCTCTTGGAAGCCAAAAATGGCCATTTTGACCAAAAACCACACTCCCGGCCCTTGGAAGCAAAATAAATGGTAATTTTGAGCAAAATTACACTCCCGGCTCTTGGAAGCCAAAAATGGCAATTTTGACCAAAAATGACACTCCCGGCCCTTGGAAGCAAAAAATTGTAATTTTGACCAGAAACTACACTTCTGGCCCTTGTAAGTAGTGTTGAGCGAACACGGACTGTATTATTCGTGTTCGTACCGAATAATTGGATTTTTTGTACCCGAACACGGACACGGACACTTTACTGTATGTTCGGGTAAAAATCCGTGTTCGGTCGTTTTATTTCCGGGTTTTGCATGCTTTGGCGCTCTTTTCATGGCGGGCTTTCAACAGCCAATCAACAATCGTTTAACTGGTGTGCCTTAAGCCATCCCAGCCATGCCTGCAAATGTCTCAGTAGCTGTGATTGGCCGTCTGAAGCATGTGACCAAGTCTTTATAAGTTCGAGGCAGCCGCAGCGGCGTCATTATGCTGCTTAGATTCAGGGACAGAGCACACATCAACGTGCTGGCTGCTGATTAGGGAAAGATAGGCAGGAAAAAACCATTTGTGTCCGGATAGAATTGAGGGACAGGTCGGAGTGTTTAGGCAGGGCGAGTTGTAGGCATTTTAGGGATAGAGTCTGCTGAATTATAGGGTCAGTGTCTTCTACAAACTACAATCGATATTGCTGTGTGGGGGGTGGGGTCTGCACTCAATCCTGATCTACGATCTCTTCTCAATCCTGTTAGGGACAGAGTCTGCTGAATTTTAGGGAAACTGTGTTCTACAAACTACAATCGATATTGCTGTGTGGTGTGGGATTGGAGATAGGCAGGTGTCAGTGATCCACATCCATTTTTCTGTGTGTGAGCTGCAGTGAACACAATCTTTTTGGGCTGCAGTGAACACAATCTTTTTGGGCTGCAGTGAACACAATCTTTTTGGGCTGCAGTGAACACAATCTTTTTGGGCTGCAGTGAACACAATCTTTTTGGGCTGCAGTGAACACAATCTTTTTGGGGTGCAGTGAACAAAATCTTTTTGGGGTGCAGTGAACACAATCCTTTTTGGTGTGCAGTGAACACAATCTTTGTGGGGTGCAGTGAACAAAATCCTTTGTGGGGTGCAGTGAACACAATCTTTTTGGGGTGCAGTGAACAAAATCCTTTTTGGGGTGCAGTGAACAACATCCTTTTTGGGGTGCAGTGAACACAATCTTTTTGGGGTGCAGTGAACAAAATCCTTTGTGGGGTGCAGTGAACACAATCTTTTTGGGGTGCAGTGAACACAATCTTTTTGGGGTGGAGTGAACAACATCCTTTTTGGGGTGCAGTGAACAAAATCCTTTTTGGGGTGCAGTGAACAAAATCATTTTTGGGGTGCAGTGAACACAATCTTTTTGGGGTGCAGTGAACACAATCTTTGTGGGGTGCAGTGAACACAATCTTTTTGGGGTGGAGTGAACAACATCCTTTTTGGGGTGCAGTGAACAACATCCTTTTTGGGGTGCAGTGAACACAATCTTTTTGGGGTGCAGTGAACACAATCTTTGTGGGGTACAGTGAACAGAATCTTTGTGGGGTGCAGTGAACACAATCTTTGGGGGGTACAGTGAACACAATCTTTGTGAGGTGCAGTGAACACAATCTTTGTGGGGTGCAGTGAACACAATCATTGTGGGGTGCAGTGAACTCAATCTTTGTGGGGTACAGTGAACACAATCTCATACTTCTGAAGGTTTGAGGGTGCTGCCTGTTCCATACTCCCCCTACTCCTCATTTAGCCTTTTAGGGGTACAAACAATAGTAATTGGGGCCTAGTGTGGTTGTGTACGTGTGATATACATACACTTTTTTGGGATCATATTTTCTATTCCGCTATTTAATCAAAAACCTTTGGGGATCAGTTAAATTGGGGGATAGTCTGTGTTGGTACGTGTGAGAGAGATCCACCTTTCCAAGTTGTTGGGGTTCATCTCATACTTCTGAAGGTTTGAGGGTGCTGCCTGTTCCATACTCCCCCTACTCCTAGCCTTTTAGGGGTACAAACAATAGTAATTGGGGCCTAGTGTGGTTGTGTACGTGTGATATACATACACTTTTTTGGGATCATATTTTCTATTCCGCTATTTAATCAAAAACCTTTGGGGATCAGTTAAATTGGGGGATAGTCTGTGTTGGTACGTGTGAGAGAGATCCACCTTTCCAAGTTGTTGGGGTTCATCTCATACTTCTGAAGGTTTGAGGGTGCTGCCTGTTCCATACTCCCCCTACTCCTAGCCTTTTAGGGGTACAAACAATAGTAATTGGGGCCTAGTGTGGTTGTGTACGTGTGATATACATACACTTTTTTGGGATCATATTTTCTATTCCGCTATTTAATCAAAAACCTTTGGGGATCAGTTAAATTGGGGGATAGTCTGTGTTGGTACGTGTGAGAGAGATCCACCTTTCCAAGTTGTTGGGGTTCATCTCATACTTCTGAAGGTTTGAGGGTG
Organism: Pelophylax lessonae; assembly: GCF_965119305.1. Lineage (NCBI taxonomy): Eukaryota > Metazoa > Chordata > Amphibia > Anura > Ranidae > Pelophylax > Pelophylax lessonae. The sequence goes on along the minus strand of NW_028119508.1, from coordinate 19,726 downwards.
CTGCCTGTTCCATACTCCCCCCTACTCCTAGCCTTTTAGGGGTACAAACAATAGTAATTGGGGCCTAGTGTGGTTGTGTACGTGTGATATACATACACTTTTTTGGGATCATATTTTCTATTCCGCTATTTAATCAAAAACCTTTGGGGATCAGTTAAATTGGGGGATAGTCTGTGTTGGTACGTGTGAGAGAGATCCACCTTTCCAAGTTGTTGGGGTTCATCTCATACTTCTGAAGGTTTGAGGGTGCTGCCTGTTCCATACTCCCCCTACTCCTAGCCTTTTAGGGGTACAAACAATAGTAATTGGGGCCTAGTGTGGTTGTGTACGTGTGATATACATACACTTTTTTGGGATCATATTTTCTATTCCGCTATTTAATCAAAAACCTTTGGGGATCAGTTAAATTGGGGGATAGTCTGTGTTGGTACGTGTGAGAGAGATCCACCTTTCCAAGTTGTTGGGGTTCATCTCATACTTCTGAAGGTTTGAGGGTGCTGCCTGTTCCATACTCCCCCTACTCCTAGCCTTTTAGGGGTACAAACAATAGTAATTGGGGCCTAGTGTGGTTGTGTACGTGTGATATACATACACTTTTTTGGGATCATATTTTCTATTCCGCTATTTAATCAAAAACCTTTGGGGATCAGTTAAATTGGGGGATAGTCTGTGTTGGTACGTGTGAGAGAGATCCACCTTTCCAAGTTGTTGGGGTTCATCTCATACTTCTGAAGGTTTGAGGGTGCTGCCTGTTCCATACTCCCCCTACTCCTAGCCTTTTAGGGGTACAAACAATAGTAATTGGGGCCTAGTGTGGTTGTGTACGTGTGATATACATACACTTTTTTGGGATCATATTTTCTATTCCGCTATTTAATCAAAAACCTTTGGGGATCAGTTAAATTGGGGGATAGTCTGTGTTGGTACGTGTGAGAGAGATCCACCTTTCCAAGTTGTTGGGGTTCATCTCATACTTCTGAAGGTTTGAGGGTGCTGCCTGTTCCATACTCCCCCTACTCCTAGCCTTTTAGGGGTACAAACAATAGTAATTGGGGCCTAGTGTGGTTGTGTACGTGTGATATACATACACTTTTTTGGGATCATATTTTCTATTCCGCTATTTAATCAAAAACCTTTGGGGATCAGTTAAATTGGGGGATAGTCTGTGTTGGTACGTGTGAGAGAGATCCACCTTTCCAAGTTGTTGGGGTTCATCTCATACTTCTGAAGGTTTGAGGGTGCTGCCTGTTCCATACTCCCCCTACTCCTAGCCTTTTAGGGGTACAAACAATAGTAATTGGGGCCTAGTGTGGTTGTGTACGTGTGATATACATACACTTTTTTGGGATCATATTTTCTATTCGCTATTTAATCAAAAACCTTTGGGGATCAGTTAAATTGGGGGATAGTCTGTGTTGGTACGTGTGAGAGAGATCCACCTTTCCAAGTTGTTGGGGTTCATCTCATACTTCTGAAGGTTTGAGGGTGCTGCCTGTTCCATACTCCCCCTACTCCTAGCCTTTTAGGGGTACAAACAATAGTAATTGGGGCCTAGTGTGGTTGTGTACGTGTGATATACATACACTTTTTTGGGATCATATTTTCTATTCCGCTATTTAATCAAAAACCTTTGGGGATCAGTTAAATTGGGGGATAGTCTGTGTTGGTACGTGTGAGAGAGATCCACCTTTCCAAGTTGTTGGGGTTCATCTCATACTTCTGAAGGTTTGAGGGTGCTGCCTGTTCCATACTCCCCCTACTCCTAGCCTTTTAGGGGTACAAACAATAGTAATTGGGGCCTAGTGTGGTTGTGTACGTGTGATATACATACACTTTTTTTGGATCATATTTTCTATTCCGCTATTTAATCAAAAACCTTTGGGGATCAGTTAAATTGGGGGATAGTCTGTGTCGGTACGTGTGAGAGAGATCCACCTTTCCAAGTTGTTGGGGTTCATCTCATACTTCTGAAGGTTTGAGGGTGCTGCCTGTTCCATACTCCCCCTACTCCTCATCTAGCCTTTTAGGGGTACAAACAATAGTAATTGGGGCCTAGTGTGGTTGTGTACGTGCGAGATACATACACTTTTTTTGATCATATTTCCTATTCCGCTATTCAATAAAAACCTTTGAGGATCAATTGAATTGCGGGATAGTCTGTGTTGGTACGTGTGAGAGAGATCCACCTTTCCAAGTTGTTGGGGTTCATCTCATACTTCTGAAGGTTTGAGGGTGCTGCCTGTTCCATACTCCCCCTACTCCTAGCCTTTTAGGGGTACAAACAATAGTAATTGGGGCCTAGTGTGGTTGTGTACGTGTGATATACATACACTTTTTTGGGATCATATTTTCTATTCCGCTATTTAATCAAAAACCTTTGGGGATCAGTTAAATTGGGGGATAGTCTGTGTTGGTACGTGTGAGAGAGATCCACCTTTCCAAGTTGTTGGGGTTCATCTCATACTTCTGAAGGTTTGAGGGTGCTGCCTGTTCCATACTCCCCCTACTCCTAGCCTTTTAGGGGTACAAACAATAGTAATTGGGGCCTAGTGTGGTTGTGTACGTGTGATATACATACACTTTTTTTGGATCATATTTTCTATTCCGCTATTTAATCAAAAACCTTTGGGGATCAGTTAAATTGGGGGATAGTCTGTGTCGGTACGTGTGAGAGAGATCCACCTTTCCAAGTTGTTGGGGTTCATCTCATACTTCTGAAGGTTTGAGGGTGCTGCCTGTTCCATACTCCCCCTACTCCTCATCTAGCCTTTTAGGGGTACAAACAATAGTAATTGGGGCCTAGTGTGGTTGTGTACGTGCGAGATACATACACTTTTTTTGATCATATTTCCTATTCCGCTATTCAATAAAAACCTTTGAGGATCAATTGAATTGCGGGATAGTCTGTGTCGGTACGTGTGAGAGAGATCCACCTTTCCAAGTTGTTGGGGTTCATCTCATACTTCTGAAGGTTTGAGGGTGCTGCCTGTTCCATACTCCCCCTACTCCTAGCCTTTTAGGGGTACAAACAATAGTAATTGGGGCCTAGTGTGGTTGTGTACGTGTGATATACATACACTTTTTTGGGATCATATTTTCTATTCCGCTATTTAATCAAAAACCTTTGGGGATCAGTTAAATTGGGGGATAGTCTGTGTTGGTACGTGTGAGAGAGATCCACCTTTCCAAGTTGTTGGGGTTCATCTCATACTTCTGAAGGTTTGAGGGTGCTGCCTGTTCCATACTCCCCCTACTCCTAGCCTTTTAGGGGTACAAACAATAGTAATTGGGGCCTAGTGTGGTTGTGTACGTGTGATATACATACACTTTTTTTGGATCATATTTTCTATTCCGCTATTTAATCAAAAACCTTTGGGGATCAGTTAAATTGGGGGATAGTCTGTGTTGGTACATGTGAGAGAGATCCACCTTTCCAAGTTGTTGGGGTTCATCTCATACTTCTGAAGGTTTGAGGGTGCTGCCTGTTCCATACTCCCCCTACTCCTCATCTAGCCTTTTAGGGGTACAAACAATAGTAATTGGGGCCCAGTGTGGTTGTGTACGTGTGATATACATACACTTTTTTGGGATCATATTTTCTATTCCGCTATTTAATCAAAAACCTTTGGGGATCAGTTAAATTGGGGGATAGTCTGTGTCGGTACGTGTGAGAGAGATCCACCTTTCCAAGTTGTTGGGGTTCATCTCATACTTCTGAAGGTTTGAGGGTGCTGCCTGTTCCATACCCCCCCTACTCCTCATCTAGCCTTTTAGGGGTACAAACAATAGTAATTGGGGCCTAGTGTGGTTGTGTACGTGCGAGATACATACACTTTTTTTGATCATATTTCCTATTCCGCTATTCAATAAAAACCTTTGAGGATCAATTGAATTGCGGGATAGTCTGTGTCGGTACGTGTGAGAGAGATCCACCTTTCCAAGTTGTTGGGGTTCATCTCATACTTCTGAAGGTTTGAGGGTGCTGCCTGTTCCATACTCCCCCTACTCCTCATCTAGCCTTTTAGGGGTACAAACAATAGTAATTGGGGCCTAGTGTGGTTGTGTACGTGTGATATACATACACTTTTTTTGGATCATATTTTCTATTCCGCTATTTAATCAAAAACCTTTGGGGATCAGTTAAATTGGGGGATAGTCTGTGTCGGTACGTGTGAGAGAGATCCACCTTTCCAAGTTGTTGGGGTTCATCTCATACTTCTGAAGGTTTGAGGGTGCTGCCTGTTCCATACTCCCCCTACTCCTCATCTAGCCTTTTAGGGGTACAAACAATAGTAATTGGGGCCCAGTGTGGTTGTGTACGTGTGATATACATACACTTTTTTGGGATCATATTTTCTATTCCGCTATTTAATCAAAAACCTTTGGGGATCAGTTAAATTGGGGGATAGTCTGTGTCGGTACGTGTGAGAGAGATCCACCTTTCCAAGTTGTTGGGGTTCATCTCATACTTCTGAAGGTTTGAGGGTGCTGCCTGTTCCATACCCCCCCTACTCCTCATCTAGCCTTTTAGGGGTACAAACAATAGTAATTGGGGCCTAGTGTGGTTGTGTACGTGTGATATACATACACTTTTTTGGGATCATATTTTCTATTCCGCTATTTAATCAAAAACCTTTGGGGATCAGTTAAATTGGGGGATAGTCTGTGTCGGTACGTGTGAGAGAGATCCACCTTTCCAAGTTGTTGGGGTTCATCTCATACTTCTGAAGGTTTGAGGGTGCTGCCTGTTCCATACCCCCCCTACTCCTCATCTAGCCTTTTAGGGGTACAAACAATAGTAATTGGGGCCTAGTGTGGTTGTGTACGTGCGAGATACATACACTTTTTTTGATCATATTTCCTATTCCGCTATTCAATAAAAACCTTTGAGGATCAATTGAATTGCGGGATAGTCTGTGTCGGTACGTGTGAGAGAGATCCACCTTTCCAAGTTGTTGGGGTTCATCTCATACTTCTGAAGGTTTGAGGGTGCTGCCTGTTCCATACTCCCCCTACTCCTCATCTAGCCTTTTAGGGGTACAAACAATAGTAATTGGGGCCCAGTGTGGTTGTGTACGTGTGATATACATACACTTTTTTTGGATCATATTTTCTATTCCGCTATTTAATTTAACTGGGCCTCCATGCGAGACCTGTGTGCCTTGTTGCGCTGTTTTGAGTACTCCACCAACATGGCCAGTGGCAATGACGCCGTTCTCAGCTTAACTATCCCACTTCTATGCCTCCTTGAAAAAACAATTCGGGCGATGATGGAAGAGGATGTGGCACAGGATGAGGAGGAGGAGGAGGATGAAGAGGTAACATTTCCAAGGCTTTCAGGGCAGTCATTCACAAGGGGCTCCGAGGGTGGGTTCCTGCACACGCAAACGCCAGGGACGCAATTGTCCAGCAGGGGCACAGTTCTGGAGGATGAGGAGGATGAGGAGGAGGAGGAGCTGGAGGAGGAGATGGAACCATGTTCACAGCAGGGTGGCACCCAGGCCAGCTCATGGCCATCACTGGTGCGTGGCTGGGGGGATACAGAGGACACGGACGATACACCTCCCACAGAGGACAGCCTTTCGTTGCCTCTGGGCAGCCTGGCACACATGAGCGATTACATGCTGCAGTGTCTCCACAACGACCGCCGAGTTGCCCACATTCTAACTTGTGCTGATTACTGGGTGGCCACGCTGCTGGATCCCCGTTACAAGGACAACGTACCGTCCTTAATTCACTCACTTGAGCGCGATCGCAAGATGCGCGAGTACAAGCGCACGCTGGTAGACGCCATGCTGCTGGCATTCCCATCTGACAGCGGGGCCACAGTGGAAGCACAAGGCAGAGGAGGAGGAGGAGGAGGTCGCCAACGCAACCAGGGCACCGCCAGCACCTCAGAAGGCAGGGTTAGCATGGCCGAAATGTGGAAAAGCTTTGTCAGCACGCCACAACAAACAGCAGCACCAGCAGCTCAGATGGAACGTCTTAGCAGGAGGCAGCATTTTACCAACATGGTGGAGCAGTATGTGTGCACACGCCTACATGTAGTGAATGACGGGTCTGCCCCCTTCAACTTCTGGGTCTCCAAATTGGGCACATGGCTTGAGCTTGCCCTTTACGCCTTGGAGGTGCTGGCGTGCCCTGCAGCCAGTGTATTATCTGAACGGGTATTTAGCACGGCTGGGGGCGTTATAACAGACAAGCGCAGCCGCCTGTCCAGAGACAATGTGGACAAGCTCACGTTCATTAAAATGAACCAGGCATGGATCCCACGGGACTTTTCCGTACCTTATGCAGAATAGCAATGGATACCGACCTTACCCACCCATTGTTCCATTTTTGCTCTTTCTCACTCTTTTGGGGTGTACCCTCATTTAAAATTTTTGAAAAGAAGCAGTGTTGGCTACCTCGTCCTCCTCCTCAGGGCCAGATTAATGTAGGGGCTATTGGAGCTGCAGCTCCAGGCCCCTACCTTTTATATAGGCCCCGGGTTGGCCATATTCACTGTTACCGCTCTTCTGTCACTTGTAAACACAGAAGTCTGGCTTCTATGCTCGCTTCCCCAGGCAGCACCCTCAGAACCTCCCCACACAGCGTGAAGGCCGGACAAGGAGGGACAGTTGGCGATGCATGGATGTGTTTATGGGCTTCAGAGACAGCATCCCATGTTGAATTAGGCATGCATGGCTGCACCCTTCCTCCTCTGGGTGCATGGCAAGGCACGGCCCTTAAGGCCCTTCAAAATCCTCAGCACCAAGCCCATGATGCTGTTAATCCGGCCCTGGTCCTCCTCCACCGCCGCTTCCACCTACACCGCCCATAGGTGTGCGCAGCCTATTGCATTAAGGTGTGCACCCCAAAGTTGAAATACACATGCATGTGTTTGCCAGCAGGGAGAGTAATGTATCGGGGCCATGTACCTGTAGGCAAGGAGAAATAGAGCAGAGCAGGTCCCAGGGAGATCTTTCCCATCTCCTCACTGGCAATGCTATGTGCCCTAGGTGATTAGGGTGTGCCCAGGCACACCCAGCACACCCTGTGCGCACGCCTATGTCACCGCTAGGCTTGTGACGGTATCAGATTTTCATGCTGCGATTAATTGATTAAGGTTTTGCCACGGTATACGGTATTATCACGGTATTCTATTATTAAATTTAAATTATTAAATTTCCACCTCACTTCAATTTCATTGCTGAATTTAGGGGCTTTGGTTCACTTATGCACATTATTATATAGTCAGTCAGTACAGACTCTGTGAACCAGGCCTAAAATAGGTCATCAAGCAGTGTCTGGCCTAACTGGTGATAACTGGTTCTGGCGCTCGGCTCCGATCCGATGGCCTGGTCATTAAGAGGGCAAATCCTTGTGGTCAAGAAGTGGTTAAACCTGAAGGAGGTGTTGTTTATAAATTACTTTACTATTGCTTTAGGCCTGGTTCACATGTATGCGGGTTGGTGGTTCACATTTGCACAGGCATAGCAGCCCATTGATTTGAATGGGCTGCTATGCCCTCATTTTCCGCAGAAAAAAGGTGCATGCAGCATTTTTTTAAAATTCAGTGGCCTTGAAATCCATCCTGCTTTTGCACCATGCGACTAACCTGCAGTTCCTGCTCTGGCAAGCTTTCTGCATTTTTTGTATACGTGGGCACGGCATTTAAAAATAAACAGTTTGCGTGTGCAGCAACGGCAGGTAAGTCGCATGGTGCAAAAGAAGGATGGATTTCATGGCCACTGCATTTTTTTAAATTCTGCATGCACCTTTTTTCAGCTGAAAACGCAGGCATAGCAGCTCAAGCCCATTCACATCAATGGGCTGCTATGCCTGTGCAAATGTGGGCCCCCAACCCGCATACATGTGAACCAGGCCTAAAGCAATAGTAAAGTCATTAATAGATAAAAACACCGGTCCTCCTGCAGGTTTAACCAATTAATGACTTTACTATTGCTTTAGGCCTGGTTCACATGTATGCGGGTTGGGGGCCCACATTTGCACAGGCATAGCAGCCCATTGATGTGAATGGGCTTGAGCTGCTATGCCTGCGTTTTCAGCTGAAAAAAGGTGCATGCAGAATTTAAAAAAATGCAGTGGCCATGAAATCCATCCTTCTTTTGCACCATGCGACTTACCTGCCGTTGCTGCACACGCAAACTGTTTATTTTTAAATGCCGTGCCCACGTATACAAAAAATGCAGAAAGCTTGCCAGAGCAGGAACTGCAGGTTAGTCGCATGGTGCAAAAGCAGGATGGATTTCAAGGCCACTGAATTTAAAAAAAATGCTGCATGCACCTTTTTTCTGCGGAAAATGAGGGCATAGCAGCCCGTTCAAATCAATGGGCTGCTATGCCTGTGCAAATGTGGGCCGCCAACCCGCATACATGTGAACCGCCAACCCGCATACATGTGAACCACCAACCCGCATACATGTGAACCAGGCCTAAAGCAATAGTAAAGTCATTAATAGATAAAAACACCGGTCCTCCTGCAGGTTTAACCACTTCTGGATCGCAAGGATTTGCCCCTTTAAAGACCAGGCCATCGGATCAGAGCGCCAGGACCAGTCATCACCAGGTAGGCCAGACACTGCTTGATGGCTATATAATAATGTAATGTGGGCTGCTAGGCGTGTGTGTGTGTATATATATATTTATTAGAGCTGCACGATTCTGGCCAAAATGAGAATCACGATTTTTTAGCTTGGAATAAAGATCACGATTCTCTCACGATTCTCTGTGTAACAAAAAAAAAAAAATTGGGATAACTTTACTGTTACGTTTTTTTTTTTTTTTTTATTCATTAAAGTCTAATCATTGCGTTTGAAAGACTGCTGCGCAAATACAGTGTGACATAAAATATTACAACAATCGCCATTTTATTCTGTAGGGTCTCTGCTAAAAAAATATATAAAATGTTTGGGGGTTCTAAGTACTTTTCTAGCAAAAAAAAAACTGATTTTAACTTGCAAGCAGCAAGTGTCAGAAAAAGATCCAGTCTTTAAGAGGTTAAACTTCCTTTCTCCCTGGCAGAGGGAAGGAAAAGATACAAATGTAATCATTTTTGTTTATAGTTAGGAGACTTAATGCTGAAAGGTGTTAGCTGAGTGAGTGAATGAGTCATCCAGCTCACTGAAATGTATCAATTCACAAGTCAGGCAGACTTGACAGAGAAACTCGGTATTTTAAAAATGCCACAATAACAATACCGTGGCTATGCAATACCGCGATATATCGAATTACCGAAAACCGGCATATGTCTAGTCACCGCCACATCCACCACCACCTCAACCTCCCTCCTACTCCATATGGGCCTCGTCCTTCAGAGATGAAGAAGAACATTGTTTTATTTTTCTGTTTTTTTTTGTTGTTTTAAGTTATTTCCCTATCCACATTTGTTTGCAGAGCACTTGCCATGCTCTTAATTACGTTTTGCTGCCATTTGCAGCACTCTAGCCCTTTCCTTTGGTGTTTTAGAGCCATTTTAGTGCCTTAAAGTTCGGGTCCCCATTGACTTCAATGGGGTTCGGTGTCCGGGAAAAGTTCGGTAAAAGTCCGGGACACGGACCCGGACTTTTTTTTAAAGTTCGGCCGAACCCGTCGAACACGGACATCTAGGTGTTCGCTCAACCCTACTTGTAAGCCAAAAAATGGTCATTTTGACCAAAAACTACACTCCTTGTTCTCGTAAGCAAAAAAAAAATGGTCTTTTTGACCAAAAACGACAATCGCAGCCCATTCAGAACAAAAATGGTCATTTTGAGCAAAAACCACACTCCCGACTCCCATAAGCCAAAAATAGTAATTTTGACCAAAAATGACACTCCTGGCCCTTGTAAGAAAAAATATGGTCATTTTGACCAAAAATTACACTTTTGGACCTTTGAAGCCAAAAATTGTAATTTTGACCCAAAACGACACTGCCGCCCATGGAAGCAAAAAATGGTAATTTTGACCAAAAACGACACTTCCGGCTCTTGGAAGCCAAAAATGGCCATTTTGACCAAAACCGACACCCCGGCTATTGGAAGCAAAAAATAGTAATTTTGACGTAAAACTACACTCCTGGCCCTTGGAAGCCAAAAATGGTCATTTTGTCCAAAAAACGACACTCGCGGCCCTTGGAAGCAAAAATTTGTAATTTTTACCAAAAACTACACTTCTGGCCCTTGTAAGATAAAAAATGGTCATTTTGATCCAAAACGACACTTCCAGCCTTTTGAGACCAAAAATGGTCATTTTGACCAATAACGACAGTCCCTGCCCATTGAAACAGAAAATGGTAATTTTTACCAAAAACGACACTCCCATTGAGACAAAAATGGTAATTTGACCAAAAACCACACTCCCGACTCCTGTAAGCTAAAAATGGTAATTTTGACCAAAAATGACACTCCTAGCCCTTGTAAGCAAAAAAAATGGTCATTTTGACCAAACATGACACTCCTAGCCCTTGGAAGCAAAAAATTGTAATTTTGACCAAAAATTACACTTCTGGCCCTTAGAAGTCAAAAATGGTAATTTTGACCCAAAACGACACTTCCTGACCTTTGAGACCAAAAATGGTCATTTTGACCAAAAACTACACTCTCTGGCCCTTGTAAGTCAAAAATGGTCATTTTGACCCAAAACGACACTTCCGGCCTTTTGAGACCAAAAATGGTCATTTTGACCAATAACGACAGTCCCGGCCCTTTGAAACAGAAAATTGTAATTTTTAACAAAAATGACACTCCCTTTGAGACAAAAAATGGTAATTTTGACCAAAATCCACACTCCCGACTCCTGTAAGCCAAAAATGGTAATTTTGACCAAAAATGACACTCCTGGCCCTTGTAAGCCAGAAAATGGTAATTTTGACCAAAAATTACACTTCTGGCCCTTGGAAGCCAAAAATGGTAATTTTGACCCAAAACGACACTGCCGCCCATGGAAGCAAAAAAATGGTCATTTTGACCAAAAACTACACTTCCGGCCCTTGTAAGCCAAAAAATTGTAATTTTGACCAAAACTGACACTACTAGCCCATGGAAGCAAAAAATTGTAATTTTGACCAAAAACGACACTCCCGGCTCTTGGAAGCCAAAAATGGCAATTTTGACCAAAAACGACACTCTAGACCCTTGGAAGCAAAAAAAATGGTAATTTTGAGCAAAATTACACTACCGGCTTTTGGAAGCCAAAAATGGCAATTTTGACCAAAAATGACACTCCCGGCCCTTGTAAGCCAAAAAATGGTAATTTTGACTAAAAACTACACTCCTTGCTCTCGTAAGCAAAAAAATGGTCTTTTTGACCAAAAACGACACTCGCAGCCCATTCAGACAGAAAATGGTAATTTTGACCAAAAAATTACACTAACAGCCCTTGGAAGGCAACAATGGTAATTTTGACCCAAAACGACACTCCTAGACCTTGGGACAAAAAATGGTAATTTTGACCAAAAACGACAATCCCAGCCCTTTAGAATAAAAGTGGTCATTTTGCCCAAAAACGACACTCCTGGCCCTTGGAAGCCAAAAATGGTCATTTTGTCCCAAAACGACACTCGCGGCCCTTGGAAGCAAAAAATTGTAATTTTGACCAAAAACTACACTTCTGGCCCTTGTAAGCCAAAAAAGGGTCATTTTGACCAAAAACTACACTCCTTGTTCTCGTAAGCAAAAAAATGGTCTTTTTGACCAAAAACGACACTCGCAGCCCATTCAGACCAAAAATGGTCATTTTGACCAAAAACCACACTCCCGACTCCTGTAAGCCAAAAATAGTAATTTTGACCAAAAATCACACTCCTGGCCCTTGTAAGCCAAAAAAATGGTCATTTTGACCAAAAATTACACTTTTGGCCCTTTGAAGCCAAAAATTGTAATTTTGACCCAAAACGACATTGCCGCCCTTGGAAGCAAAAAATGGTCATTTTGACCAAAAACGACACTTCCGGCCCTTGTAAGCCAAAAAATTTTAATTTTGACCAAAACTGACACTCCTAGCCCATGGAAGCAAAAAATGGTAATTTTGACCAAAAACGACACTCCCGGCTCTTGGAAGCCAAAAATGGCCATTTTGACCAAAAACCACACTCCCGGCCCTTGGAAGCAAAATAAATGGTAATTTTGAGCAAAATTACACTCCCGGCTCTTGGAAGCCAAAAATGGCAATTTTGACCAAAAATGACACTCCCGGCCCTTGGAAGCAAAAAATTGTAATTTTGACCAGAAACTACACTTCTGGCCCTTGTAAGCCAAAAAATGGTCATTTTGACCAAAAACTACACTCCTTGTTCTCGTAAGCAAAAAAACATGGTCTTTTTGACCAAAAACGACAATCGCAGCCCATTCAGAACAAAAATAGTCCCGGCCCTTGTAAGCCAAAAAATGGTCATTTTGACCAAACGCGACACTCCTAGCCCTTGGAAGCAAAAAATTGTAATTTTGACCAAAAATTACACTTCTGGCCCTTGGAAGCCAAAAATGGTAATTTTGACCCAAAACGACACTTCCTGACCTTTGAGACCAAAAATTGTCATTTTGACCAAAAACGACACTCCCGGCCCTTGGAAGCAAAAAAAAAATGGTAATTTTGAGCAAAATTACACTCCCGGCTCTTGGAAGCCAAAAATGGCCATTTTGACCCAAAACGACACTGCCGTCTTTGTAAGCCAAAAAATTGTAATTTTGACCAAAACTGACACTACTAGCCCATGGAAGCAAAAAATGGTAATTTTGACCAAAAACGACACTCCTGGCTCTTGGAAGCCAAAAATGGCCATTTTGACCAAAAACAACACTCCCGACCCTAGGAAGCAAAAAAATTGTCATTTTGACCAAAAACTACACTTCCGGCCCTTGTAAGCCAAAAAATTGTAATTTTGACCAAAACTGACACTACTAGCCCATGGAAGCAAAAAATGGTAATTTTGACCAAAAACGACACTCCCGACTCTTGGAAGCCAGAAATGGGCATTTTGACCAAAAACGACACTCCCGGCCCTTGGAAGCAAAAAAAATTTTAATTTTGAGCAAAATTACACTCCCGACTCTTGGAAGCCAAAAATGGTCAATTTGACCCAAAACGACACTTCCGGCCTTTTGAGACCAAAAATGGTCATTTTGACCAATAACAACAGCCCCGGCCCTTTGAAACAGAAAATTGTAATTTTTACCAAAAATGACACTCCCTTTGAGACAAAAAATGGTAATTTTGACCAAAAACCACACTCCCGACTCCTGTAAGCCAAAAATGGTAATTTTGACCAAAAATGACACTCCTGGCCCTTGTAAGCCAGAAAATGGTAATTTTGACCAAAAATTACACTTCTGGCCCTTGGAAGCCAAAAATGGTCATTTTGACCCAAAACGACACTGCCGCCCTTGTAAGCCAAAAAATTGTAATTTTGACCAAAACAGACACTACTAGCCCATGGAAGCAAAAAATGGTAATTTTGACCAAAAACGACACTCCCGGCTCTTGGAAGCCAAAAATGGCCATTTTGACCAAAAACGACACTCTAGGCCCTTGGAAGCAAAAAAAATGGTGATTTTGAGCAAAATTACACTACCAGCTCTTGGAAGCCAAAAATGGCAATTTTGACCAAAAATGACACTCCCGGCCCTTGTAAGCCAAAAAATGGTAATTTTGACTAAAAACTACACTCCTTGCTCTCGTAAGCAAAAAAATGTTCTTTTTGACCAAAAACGACACTCGCAGCCCATTCAGACCAAAAATGGTCATTTTGACCAAAAACCACACTCCCGACTCCTGTAAGCCAAAAATAGTAATTTTGACCAAAAATCACACTCCTGGCCCTTGTAAGCCAAAAAATGGTCATTTTGACCAAAAATTACACTTTTGGCCCTTTGAAGCCAAAAATTGTAATTTTGACCCAAAACGACACTGCCGCCATTGGAAGCAAAAAATGGTCATTTTGACCAAAAACTACACTTTCGGCCCTTGTAAGCCAAAAAATTGTAATTTTGACCAAAACTGACACTCCTAGCCCATGGAAGCAAAAAATGGTAATTTTGACCAAAAACGACACCCCGGCTATTGGAAGCAAAAAATGGTAATTTTGACCAAAAACTACACTCCTGGCCCTTGGAAGCAAAAATGGTCATTTTGTCCAAAAAACGACACTCTCGACCTTGGAAGCAAAAATTTGTAATTTTGACCAAAAACGACACATCTGGCCCTTGTAAGATAAAAAATGGTCATTTTGACCCAAAACGACACTTCCGGCCTTTTGAGACCAAAAATGGTAATTTTGACCAATTACGACAGTCCCGGCCCTTTGAAACAGAAAATGGTAATTTTTACCAAAAACGCCACTCCCTTTGAGACAAAAAATGGTAGTTTTGACCAAAAACCACACCCGACTCCTGTAAGCCAAAAATGGTAATTATGACCAAAAATGACACTCCTGGCCCTTGTAAGCCAGAAAATGGTCATTTTGACCAAAAACTACACTTCCGGCCCTTGTAAGCCAAAAAATTGTAATTTTGACCAAAACTGACACTCCTAGCCCATGGAAGCAAAAAATGGTAATTTTGACCAAAAACGACACTCCCGACTCTTGTAAGCCAAAAAAGGGTCATTTTGACCAAAAACTACACTCCTTGTTCTCGTAAGCAAAAAAATGGTCTTTTTGACCAAAAACGACACTCGCAGCCCATTCAGACCAAAAATGGTCATTTTGACCAAAAACCACACTCCCGACTCCTGTAAGCCAAAAATAGTAATTTTGACCAAAAATCACACTCCTGGCCCTTGTAAGCCAAAAAAATGGTCATTTTGACCAAAAATTACACTTTTGGCCCTTTGAAGCCAAAAATTGTAATTTTGACCCAAAACGACATTGCCGCCCTTGGAAGCAAAAAATGGTCATTTTGACCAAAAACGACACTTCCGGCCCTTGTAAGCCAAAAAATTTTAATTTTGACCAAAACTGACACTCCTAGCCCATGGAAGCAAAAAATGGTAATTTTGACCAAAAACGACACTCCCGGCTCTTGGAAGCCAAAAATGGCCATTTTGACCAAAAACCACACTCCCGGCCCTTGGAAGCAAAATAAATGGTAATTTTGAGCAAAATTACACTCCCGGCTCTTGGAAGCCAAAAATGGCAATTTTGACCAAAAATGACACTCCCGGCCCTTGGAAGCAAAAAATTGTAATTTTGACCAGAAACTACACTTCTGGCCCTTGTAAGCCAAAAAATGGTCATTTTGACCAAAAACTACACTCCTTGTTCTCGTAAGCAAAAAAACATGGTCTTTTTGACCAAA
Source organism: Pelophylax lessonae (assembly GCF_965119305.1). Taxonomy (NCBI): domain Eukaryota; kingdom Metazoa; phylum Chordata; class Amphibia; order Anura; family Ranidae; genus Pelophylax; species Pelophylax lessonae. The sequence goes on along the minus strand of NW_028119508.1, from coordinate 4,451 downwards.
AACGACAATCGCAGCCCATTCAGAACAAAAATAGTCCCGGCCCTTGTAAGCCAAAAAATGGTCATTTTGACCAAACGCGACACTCCTAGCCCTTGGAAGCAAAAAATTGTAATTTTGACCAAAAATTACACTTCTGGCCCTTGGAAGCCAAAAATGGTAATTTTGACCCAAAACGACACTTCCTGACCTTTGAGACCAAAAATTGTCATTTTGACCAAAAACGACACTCCCGGCCCTTGGAAGCAAAAAAAAAATGGTAATTTTGAGCAAAATTACACTCCCGGCTCTTGGAAGCCAAAAATGGCCATTTTGACCCAAAACGACACTGCCGTCTTTGTAAGCCAAAAAATTGTAATTTTGACCAAAACTGACACTACTAGCCCATGGAAGCAAAAAATGGTAATTTTGACCAAAAACGACACTCCTGGCTCTTGGAAGCCAAAAATGGCCATTTTGACCAAAAACAACACTCCCGACCCTAGGAAGCAAAAAAATTGTCATTTTGACCAAAAACTACACTTCCGGCCCTTGTAAGCCAAAAAATTGTAATTTTGACCAAAACTGACACTACTAGCCCATGGAAGCAAAAAATGGTAATTTTGACCAAAAACGACACTCCCGACTCTTGGAAGCCAGAAATGGGCATTTTGACCAAAAACGACACTCCCGGCCCTTGGAAGCAAAAAAATTTTAATTTTGAGCAAAATTACACTCCCGACTCTTGGAAGCCAAAAATGGTCAATTTGACCCAAAACGACACTTCCGGCCTTTTGAGACCAAAAATGGTCATTTTGACCAATAACAACAGCCCCGGCCCTTTGAAACAGAAAATTGTAATTTTTACCAAAAATGACACTCCCTTTGAGACAAAAAATGGTAATTTTGACCAAAAACCACACTCCCGACTCCTGTAAGCCAAAAATGGTAATTTTGACCAAAAATGACACTCCTGGCCCTTGTAAGCCAGAAAATGGTAATTTTGACCAAAAATTACACTTCTGGCCCTTGGAAGCCAAAAATGGTCATTTTGACCCAAAACGACACTGCCGCCCTTGTAAGCCAAAAAATTGTAATTTTGACCAAAACAGACACTACTAGCCCATGGAAGCAAAAAATGGTAATTTTGACCAAAAACGACACTCCCGGCTCTTGGAAGCCAAAAATGGCCATTTTGACCAAAAACGACACTCTAGGCCCTTGGAAGCAAAAAAAATGGTGATTTTGAGCAAAATTACACTACCAGCTCTTGGAAGCCAAAAATGGCAATTTTGACCAAAAATGACACTCCCGGCCCTTGTAAGCCAAAAAATGGTAATTTTGACTAAAAACTACACTCCTTGCTCTCGTAAGCAAAAAAATGTTCTTTTTGACCAAAAACGACACTCGCAGCCCATTCAGACCAAAAATGGTCATTTTGACCAAAAACCACACTCCCGACTCCTGTAAGCCAAAAATAGTAATTTTGACCAAAAATCACACTCCTGGCCCTTGTAAGCCAAAAAATGGTCATTTTGACCAAAAATTACACTTTTGGCCCTTTGAAGCCAAAAATTGTAATTTTGACCCAAAACGACACTGCCGCCATTGGAAGCAAAAAATGGTCATTTTGACCAAAAACTACACTTTCGGCCCTTGTAAGCCAAAAAATTGTAATTTTGACCAAAACTGACACTCCTAGCCCATGGAAGCAAAAAATGGTAATTTTGACCAAAAACGACACCCCGGCTATTGGAAGCAAAAAATGGTAATTTTGACCCAAAAACTACACTCCTGGCCCTTGGAAGCAAAAAATGGTCATTTTGTCCAAAAAACGACACTCTCGACCTTGGAAGCAAAAATTTGTAATTTTGACCAAAAACGACACATCTGGCCCTTGTAAGATAAAAAATGGTCATTTTGACCCAAAACGACACTTCCGGCCTTTTGAGACCAAAAATGGTAATTTTGACCAATTACGACAGTCCCGGCCCTTTGAAACAGAAAATGGTAATTTTTACCAAAAACGCCACTCCCTTTGAGACAAAAAATGGTAGTTTTGACCAAAAACCACACCCGACTCCTGTAAGCCAAAAATGGTAATTATGACCAAAAATGACACTCCTGGCCCTTGTAAGCCAGAAAATGGTCATTTTGACCAAAAACTACACTTCCGGCCCTTGTAAGCCAAAAAATTGTAATTTTGACCAAAACTGACACTCCTAGCCCATGGAAGCAAAAAATGGTAATTTTGACCAAAAACGACACTCCCGACTCTTGTAAGCCAAAAAAGGGTCATTTTGACCAAAAACTACACTCCTTGTTCTCGTAAGCAAAAAAATGGTCTTTTTGACCAAAAACGACACTCGCAGCCCATTCAGACCAAAAATGGTCATTTTGACCAAAAACCACACTCCCGACTCCTGTAAGCCAAAAATAGTAATTTTGACCAAAAATCACACTCCTGGCCCTTGTAAGCCAAAAAAATGGTCATTTTGACCAAAAATTACACTTTTGGCCCTTTGAAGCCAAAAATTGTAATTTTGACCCAAAACGACATTGCCGCCCTTGGAAGCAAAAAATGGTCATTTTGACCAAAAACGACACTTCCGGCCCTTGTAAGCCAAAAAATTTTAATTTTGACCAAAACTGACACTCCTAGCCCATGGAAGCAAAAAATGGTAATTTTGACCAAAAACGACACTCCCGGCTCTTGGAAGCCAAAAATGGCCATTTTGACCAAAAACCACACTCCCGGCCCTTGGAAGCAAAATAAATGGTAATTTTGAGCAAAATTACACTCCCGGCTCTTGGAAGCCAAAAATGGCAATTTTGACCAAAAATGACACTCCCGGCCCTTGGAAGCAAAAAATTGTAATTTTGACCAGAAACTACACTTCTGGCCCTTGTAAGCCAAAAAATGGTCATTTTGACCAAAAACTACACTCCTTGTTCTCGTAAGCAAAAAAAACATGGTCTTTTTGACCAAAAACGACAATCGCAGCCCATTCAGAACAAAAATAGTCCCGGCCCTTGTAAGCCAAAAAATGGTCATTTTGACCAAACGCGACACTCCTAGCCCTTGGAAGCAAAAAATTGTAATTTTGACCAAAAATTACACTTCTGGCCCTTGGAAGCCAAAAATGGTAATTTTGACCCAAAACGACACTTCCTGACCTTTGAGACCAAAAATTGTCATTTTGACCAAAAACGACACTCCCGGCCCTTGGAAGCAAAAAAAAAATGGTAATTTTGAGCAAAATTACACTCCCGGCTCTTGGAAGCCAAAAATGGCCATTTTGACCCAAAACGACACTGCCGTCTTTGTAAGCCAAAAAATTGTAATTTTGACCAAAACTGACACTACTAGCCCATGGAAGCAAAAAATGGTAATTTTGACCAAAAACGACACTCCTGGCTCTTGGAAGCCAAAAATGGCCATTTTGACCAAAAACAACACTCCCGACCCTAGGAAGCAAAAAAATTGTCATTTTGACCAAAAACTACACTTCCGGCCCTTGTAAGCCAAAAAATTGTAATTTTGACCAAAACTGACACTACTAGCCCATGGAAGCAAAAAATGGTAATTTTGACCAAAAACGACACTCCCGGACTCTTGGAAGCCAGAAATGGGCATTTTGACCAAAAACGACACTCCCGGCCCTTGGAAGCAAAAAAAATTTTAATTTTGAGCAAAATTACACTCCCGACTCTTGGAAGCCAAAAATGGTCAATTTGACCCAAAACGACACTTCCGGCCTTTTGAGACCAAAAATGGTCATTTTGACCAATAACAACAGCCCCGGCCCTTTGAAACAGAAAATTGTAATTTTTACCAAAAATGACACTCCCTTTGAGACAAAAAATGGTAATTTTGACCAAAAACCACACTCCCGACTCCTGTAAGCCAAAAATGGTAATTTTGACCAAAAATGACACTCCTGGCCCTTGTAAGCCAGAAAATGGTAATTTTGACCAAAAATTACACTTCTGGCCCTTGGAAGCCAAAAATGGTCATTTTGACCCAAAACGACACTGCCGCCCTTGTAAGCCAAAAAATTGTAATTTTGACCAAAACAGACACTACTAGCCCATGGAAGCAAAAAATGGTAATTTTGACCAAAAACGACACTCCCGGCTCTTGGAAGCCAAAAATGGCCATTTTGACCAAAAACGACACTCTAGGCCCTTGGAAGCAAAAAAAATGGTGATTTTGAGCAAAATTACACTACCAGCTCTTGGAAGCCAAAAATGGCAATTTTGACCAAAAATGACACTCCCGGCCCTTGTAAGCCAAAAAATGGTAATTTTGACTAAAAACTACACTCCTTGCTCTCGTAAGCAAAAAAATGTTCTTTTTGACCAAAAACGACACTCGCAGCCCATTCAGACCAAAAATGGTCATTTTGACCAAAAACCACACTCCCGACTCCTGTAAGCCAAAAATAGTAATTTTGACCAAAAATCACACTCCT
>NW_028119509.1:0-41026 GCF_965119305.1 Pelophylax lessonae | reverse complement strand
AGCTTGTTCTGCTGCACTCTCTGGGGAAAGAGAGGTTCACCCACTGGAACCTGGAGCCTTGTCGTAGGTCCAGGGTGGGTAGGAGATGCCAAGACCCTAACCAAGCTGCGGCGGTTCGTGGGGTCTGAAGTGCTTACGGTGTCTGGTGGAGTGCTTGGAGCCCTCGGGAAGCACTAGGAGCATCTGTCAACGGAGGTACCCGGTCCGGGGTGCCCTGTTCTGTCACAGTATATATCTATACAGGAGGTATATATCTATACAGGAGGTATATATCCATACAGAGCAGTGGTGTATTTAGGTTTTGTGCTGCCCTAGGCCTGACTAAATGTATGCACCCCCTGATTTAAATATGACCCACCCCTTCCTGTAAAGGCCACACCCCTTCCTGTTTATGACCCATCCTGTCAAAACCACAGACCACAACCACAATCTGTCAGTGCCCAGCAGTTACATAGTAGGTGAGGTTGAATAAAGATAATAGTCCATCCAGTTCATCCTGTGTCGGTTTGAATCATTTCCCATACCCCTGAATGTTCTGATCCTTGAGATGTAGGTCCAAGAGTCTTTTAAAAGTAGCCATACTCCCCGCAGTTATCATTGTGGTAGAGAATTCCACAATCTTGTAGCCCTTAATGTAAAGAACCCCCCACGTTGCCTGAGGTTAAATCTCTTCTCCTCCAGTCGCATTGTATGCCCTCGAGTCCTCATGCAATCCTTGCGACTGAATAACTTTTTTTCTATGCTGAGATCACCATTGAGATATTTATAAATTGCTATCATGTCCCCTCTCAGGCGTCTCTTCTCCAGGGAGAATAAATCGAGCGATTGTAGACGCTCTTCATAGTCAAGGTCCTCCAATCCCCCAATTAGTTTAGTTGCCCTTCTCTGGACTCTCTCCAGCTCCAACACATCCCTCCTGAGGACTGGCGACCAGAACTGGACAGAATACTCCAGATGCGGTCGGACCAGAGTTTTATAAAGTGGAAGGATTATAGTCTTATCTCTGGAATACATCCCTTTCTTTATGCATGCTAATATTCTGCTGGCTTTGGAAGCTGCCGCTTGACATTGCATGCTATTGCCTAATCTATCATCAACCAAGACTCCCAGATCTTTCTCCATTTTTGATTCCCCCAAGGGTTCCCCTCCTAACGTGTATTGTGTTTTTATGTTTTTAGTCCCCAAGTGCAAAACCTTACACTTCTCCACATTAAACCTCATTTGCCATGTCGTTGCCCACTCTGTTATTTTGTCCAGGTCATTCTGTAGGATATCTGCTTCATGCTGTGCAGTTATTGCCCTGCCCAATTTTGTGTCATCTGCAAAAACTGAACAGTGCAGCCTCATTATTGCCCTTCAGTGCAGGCTCATCAGTGCAGCATATCAGTACAGCCCCATCAGTGGCCACCAGTGCAGCCTATCAGTGCCCATTAGTGCAGCCTATCAGTGCATCATATCAGTGCTTATCAGTGCAGCTTATTAGTGCAGCCTCATCAGTGGCCATCACCACAGCCTCATGAGTGGCCATCAGCGCAGCCTCATCAGTGGCCATCAGTGCAGCCTCATCAGTGGCCATCAGTGCAGCCTCATCAGTGGCCATCAGCGCAGCCTCATCAGTGGCCATCAGCGCAGCCTCATCAGTAGCCATCAGTGCAGCCTCATCAGTGGCCGTCAGTGCAGCCCCATCAGTGCCCATTAGTGCAGCCTATCAGTGCATCATATCAGTGCAGCCCCATCAGTGCAGCTTATTAGAGCAGCCTCATCAGTGGCCATCACCAAAGCCTCATCAGTGTCCATCAGCACAGCCTCATCAGTGTCCATTAGTGCAGCCTATCAGTGCATCATATCAGTGCTTATCAGTGCAGCCCCATCAGTGCAGCTTATTAGAGCAGCCTTATCAGTGTCCATCACCACAGCCTCATCAGTGTCCATCACCACAGCCTCATCAGTGTAACATCAGCACAGCCTCATCAGTGGCCATCAGCGCAGCCTCCTCAGTGGCCATCAGCGCAGCCTCTTTAATGGCCATCAGTGCAGCCTCATCAGTGGCCATCAGTGCAGCCTCATCAGTGACCATCAGCACAGCCTCATCAGTGGCCATCAGCGCAGCCTCCTCAGTGGCCATCAGCACAGCCTCATCAGTGGCCATCAGCGCAGCCTCATCAGTGGCCATCAGTGCAGCCTCATCAGTGGCCATTAGTGGACCTATTCTGACACAATTTGTTTAAATCATTATTTATTGCTAGAAAATTACTTATAACCTCCAAATATTATATATACTGTATATATATATTTTTTTTTAGCAGAGACCCGAGAGAATAAAACGGCGATTATTGCAACTTTTTATATCACACGGTATTTGCGCAGCTGTTTTGCAAATGCAAACTTTTTGGAAAAAAATACATTTTAACGAATGAAAAAAAAAAAAAAATACACAATATATACTCCAATTTTTTTTGTAAAATATGAAAAATTATGTTACACTAAGTAAAAAAAATACCTTACATGTCACGCTTTGAAAAATGCGCAGGCTTGTAGAGTGGCGGCAAACTACGGGGCTTAAATCATCCCCTGTAATAGAAATAATCAGGACAGGTTCTCTTTAATGTGAGATCTGAGGTCACAAACACCTCACATCTACCCTAACCGCTTCTGGACCGGAAGATTTTCCCCCTTCCTGACCAGGCCATATGTCGCGTGCCTGCAGCTAGGGGGCGAGCGCTCGTTAGCGGGGACTCCGAACTCCGATGCACGGGGCAGGTGGCTCCGATTCCCCCCTGACACCGGCGATCGCTCCCCGCTGAGAGAGAAGGACGGTCGGATGTTGTAAACACAGCTGACCGTTCTTCTCTCTGGAATGATCACAGAGCGCCTTCTATATAGGAACACAGGTCTCTATGATCATTTCACAAGCCCCGCCCCCACAGGTGGAGCACTCGGCTCCTTTTCAGGTATTTTCTTGGCTATGCTTAGCAGCTTGGCTGAAAAAAAAGGTCGGTGCTTTTCCACTGCATGGAACCGAAGGGTTCGGCTCGCTTTTGTGCTTTTCCACTGCTGGTACCGCATGGTACGGTGTAGGAACGGTTCGGTACGGCGGTGCTTTTCCACTGCATGGAATCGAACGGTACCGCTCTCTACAGTACCACCTCGATTGTGGTTCCAAGAGGTACCATACCCGGTACCATATCCCACAATCCTTTGCATGCAGTCACTACTAGCCACTGATTGGTCAGAGAATCGTTGTTATCCCACCCACTTAACTTTAGTACTACTTTAGTGGAAAAGCAAACCGTACCGTACCGTACCGAACCGTTCCAACACCGTACCATGCGGTACCATGCAGTGGAAAAGCAAACCGGGCCAAGCAGGGCCGAGCCGAGCCGGTACTTGCAGTGGAAAAGTGCCATTACTATATAGCTTAATAGCTCTAAGGCTGAAATTCAGATCTCAGTGAATCCGCCCCCCTCCCTGCCGGTGCAGTTTGGGCGGTTCCATCCGGAGTTTCGATCAGATGCAGTCTGACTATAATCTGATATAACAGAGATAACATTTTATATCACATACTTATAAATGTTACAAATATCGGTTTGATCGAACGCTTTCACAGGCTGGTAACGGCTTGTTAACATCGGACCGAAACCAGAAGTGACAAAATACTCGCTGTTTCCGGTTTCCTAGACCCTAGAGATGATCAGGGACATTCCTGGTCCTCCTTCATCTCTATGGTCAGCCGGCAGACCCACTGGTTTCAGTTCCTGGCTCCCTGGTGGAACGGGAAAGACCAGGAAGTCAGCAGGAGGGGGGTGGAGCCCATTCCTCCACATGGAAAAGCGATCCAGTGGCTATTTATCCGCTCAGATCGCTTTTAGTTTATTCAGCATCACCGGCTGAAAAAAAAAGATACCGGGGTCATGACTGCAGCTCTAACCACGGCCCACGGGAGACAGTTTTTCCTCGAGGACGTATGGCTTTGTCCTTTTGGAGGAAGTGGTTAATATCTGGCCACACCAAACTGCATGATACCCTCAGTGTGCAGCTCCCACGATGTGACATTCCCGCATTGTATGGATACAACGTGGCTGATTTCTGGACCAGACGGTGAGCTGGTGGCCGTCCGTATTCCGTTGTGCGCGGCAGGATTGCGAATTAGCTGAGAAAAAAAACTCTGCAGATTGTTGGTGAGATGGAGAGAAGACTCTGTGGAGCGCGTGGCGGGTTCACGGGAAGTTCAGCCGCTATATATACGAGTAAATTGAGAAAAATAAAATATTCAGCAGCTAAATAAAACTCCCCCGGAGCTCCGCCGCGTCTCCAACTGTCAGACACAACAAGTTTCACTTCAAAGGGCCGAATCTTCAAACGGACAGAATGAAAGATGAAAGACGTTCTGCGCGAGACGAGGCCGGCCCAGCTGAACCCCTGGCCGCTGACCGCCGCAACTTCACCGCCGAGGGAGAAAGTTCAGCAGCTCTTCTCAGCTTTTCTGTCATTTCCTTCCATATCCGGGGAATGAACGCCCAATGGAGCCGGTAAAGGAACTTGGCAGTAACCCATAGCAACCACATTACTTGGTTTGCCGCCATTGTTTTTATGGGATCAGCCAGGGTCTGGCGAAAAGTAGAATCACCGGACCAGGATGACAGATTAACCCACCCTGGAGGAGAGGAATATTCAAATCAACAAATGGTGACAAGAGGGGGAATTATTCCCGGGACAGAAGAGCCAGGCAAGGTGCAAACCATGATGGCCACCCGAAGTATTAGAACTTCATATCTCCATGGCGGAGAAATCCTCCATCCAACTTGAGGCCACACTGGGGTAGGAAGAGGGGAGCACTTCTTTACTCCCTTTCCTCACCGGCGGGTGTGGGCCCAAAAATCCCCTGAGCTTCTACGATCCCCAGGAATCCAGGACACACCCTGGAGATATAAATTCCAGCTCTGCTCCCCCCTAGTGCTTAGGGGAACAACACCTGGTGGGACAGCAGTCACCAGGCACTGGGCCTTCCAACAATGTTCCTGGTGTGAGGGCCGCCATTGAGCGCAAAAGCACACAGTTTCCTTGTAGGCTCCAGTCATGGTGATCACTGTGCTGATTCGCTCTGGAATACCACCCTTCCACTGGGTGTCATCACCTTCAGCCACATGAACTTCCAACCCAAAGACTCCTCCAGCTTCATCCTTGTGGAGACTGCCTTATCTAAGACCCACTACCAGGAATACCTGCGACCCACTACCGGGCATATCTGCGACCCACTACCGGGCATATCTGCGACCTACTACCTGGGGATAACTGTGATCCACTAGCTGGGGATACCTGCGACCCACTACCTGGGAGTACCTGCGACCCACTACCTGGGAGTACCCGCAACAAACTACCTGGGAGTACCCGTGACCCACTACCTGGGATACCTGAGACCCACTACCGTGGATACCTGCGACCCACTACCTGGGAGTACCCGCGACCCACTACCTGGGATACCTGAGACCCACTACCTGGGAATACCTGCGACCCACTACCTGGGAGTACCTGCGACCCACTACCTGGGAGTACCCGCGACCCACTACCTGGGATACCTGAGACCCACTACCTGGGAATACCTGTGACCCACTACCGGGGATACCTGCGACCCACTACCGGGCATACCTGCGACCCACTACCTGGGGATATCTACGACCCACTACCTGGGGATAACTGTGACCCACTACCTGGGAATACCTGCGACCCACTACCTGGGAGTACCCGCGACCACTACCTGGGATACCTGAGAACCACTACCTGGGAATACCTGCGACCCACTACCTGGGAGTACCCGCGACCACTACCTGGGATACCTGAGACCCACTACCTGGGAATACCTGTGACCCACTACCGGGGATACCTCCGACCCACTACCTGGGGATACCTGAGACCCACTACCTAGGAGTACCCGTGACTCACTACCTGGGGATACCTGAGACCCACTACCTAGGAGTACCCGTGACTCACTACCTGGGAGTATCTGCGACCCACTACTTGGGAATACCTGCGACTCACTACCTGGGGATCCCTGCGACCCACTATGTGGGGATCCATGCGACCCACTACCAGGGACACCTGTGACCCACTACCTGGAGATACCTGCGACCCACTACTTGGAGATGCCTGCGACCCACTACCTGGAGATACCTGTGACCCACTACCTGGAGATACCTGCGACCCACTACCTGGGAATACCTGCGACCCACTACCTGGAGATACCTGCGACCCACTACCTGGAGATACCTGTGACCCACTACCTGGGAATACCTGCGACCCACTACCTGGGAGTACCCGCGACCACTACCTGGGATACCTGAGAACCACTACCTGGGAATACCTGCGACCCACTACCTGGGAGTACCCGCGACCACTACCTGGGATACCTGAGACCCACTACCTGGGAATACCTGTGACCCACTACCGGGGATACCTCCGACCCACTACCTGGGGATACCTGAGACCCACTACCTAGGAGTACCCGTGACTCACTACCTGGGGATACCTGAGACCCACTACCTAGGAGTACCCGTGACTCACTACCTGGGAGTATCTGCGACCCACTACTTGGGAATACCTGCGACTCACTACCTGGGGATCCCTGCGACCCACTATGTGGGGATCCATGCGACCCACTACCAGGGACACCTGTGACCCACTACCTGGAGATACCTGCGACCCACTACTTGGAGATGCCTGCGACCCACTACCTGGAGATACCTGTGACCCACTACCTGGAGATACCTGCGACCCACTACCTGGGAATACCTGCGACCCACTACCTGGAGATACCTGCGACCCACTACCTGGAGATACCTGCGACCCACTACCTGGAGATACCTGCGACCCATTACCTGGAGATACCTGTGACCCACTACCTGGAGATACCTGCGACCCACTACCTGGGGATACCTGCGACTCACTACCTGGAGATACCTGAAACCCACTACCTGGAGATACCTGCGACCCACTACCTGGAGATACCTGCTACCCATTACCTGGAGATACCTGCTACCCATTACCTGGAGATACCTGAAACCCACTACCTGGAGATACCTGCTACCCATTACCTGGAGATACCTGCGACCCATTACCTGGAGATACCTGCTACCCATTACCTGGAGATACCTGCTACCCACTACCTGGAGATACCTGCGACTCACTACCTGGAGATACCTGCTACCCTCTACCTGAGATTCCTTGCAGCTCTCTACCAGGGGATACATGGGGCCCATTACCAGGGCATCCCTGCCACCCTCTACCGGGAGATCCCTGTGACCCACCACCTGGGGATGCCTGGGAATACATTGGGACCAGATACCTGAGCTAACATTTACAATCAGCCTCCTAGTGAGAGAGGTCACAACCTCCAAGGACCCGCTAGTAACTGTATTTGTACTGCTTTGTGGTACACTGTTTGTTTTCTATGTGAACTTTTCTGGCACTCTAATACTGCATTGTGCTTCCACCTAGTGGTCAAATGTGAAAACAATTCCTAGACATCTGTGTTGCTGATTTAGCTTCATTGACTGTTATTCTTTATTCAACACATTGCATTCCTTCTTCCAGTTCTGTCTTCTTCTCCCTCTGTATTCATTCAGGAATTATCAAGCTGGTCATTTGGCTGATTCTGTTACATAACACTCGACGTCCACAAACAAGATCAGCCATGTCAGGGGATGATGAGGGGAGTAGTACAAGGGTAGTACGCTCCAATGACATTGCTGGAGGAAAGCATAGAGACTGCCATATCGGCCTCTATAAGTCCCCCATTCCTGGAGCATTCTTGCTGAAACAGCTACCCCAGAGAGCAAGAATGGAATATTCCGAAGCCCGATCCAATCATCTGGAATTCTGCCCACCCAGCAGGCAAAGCTGCCTATCACCCCCTACTGGGGGAAGCAAGAAGGTTCATCCTGCACCTTTCCACAGAGGATTAACATTCCCTAGACCAGGGATCTGCAAACTTTCTACACAAAGGGGCAATTCACTGTCCTTCGGACTTCAGGGGGCGGACTGCAGCCAGTGGGGGGTAGAAATTGTCCTGGCATTAGTGGGAGAAAACAGTGCCCCATCTTTGATACTACGGGGAGGAATATTGCCCCATCTTTGATTCTAGGGGGAGGAACAGTGCCCCATCTTTGATACCGGGGGGAGGAATAGTGCCCCATCTTTGATACTAGAGGTAGGAGTAGTGCCCCATCTTTGATACCAGGGGGAGGAATATTGCCCCATCTTTGATTCTAGGGGGAGGAATAGTGCCCCATCTTTGATATTAGGGGGAGAAATAGTGCCTCATCTTTGATTCTAGGGGGAGGAATAGTGCCTCATCTTTGATATTAGGGGGAGGAATAGTGCCTCATCTTTGATACTAGAGGGAGGAGAAGTGCCTCATCTTTGATATTAGGGGGAGGGCCACATCAGCACATGGGCCACAGTTTGGAGACCACTGCCCTAGACAAAGTAGTACAGCCAGGATGCAGCTTTAGGGGACCTCAGGGCTCCCTTCATCAAGCAGAGAGCAGGAGAACACAATCCACCAATAGGCCTGGGAATTCCAAGACATCGCAGTGGAGTTCCACCATAGGGAATGATGGCTGAATGAATTTCCTGGATGGACTGAATCTGGTCAGGAAAATGTTACAGGAAAAACACAGAAGCAATCCAAATTACCACAAACTATTAGAGATGGCTGAGACCTGCTGGTGTGAACATAGCCATGGCCAGTGCTGGGACAAGGTCATCCAGCCCCCAGGGATGAGATGCCAAACTGCTCACCCTTACCCCCATGGTGTGCAAAATTAGGGGATCCTACACTCAGCAGTCACTTGCTTGTCATTGCCGCTGTCACTACTCCTGTCAGCCTTGTAACAAAAAGAAAGTTCCCCCATCCCAACAGAAAACCATTGGGCCCTCCTGCCCGCCCCTTGTTCCAACCCTGGCCACGGCCTCTGTAACTGGGAAAACATTGAACCCTCCAGGAACTGGAAAGACAGCTCAATGGGAGGCGACTACCCAAAAAATGACAGAAGGCTGCGGCATGGTTCAGCACCAGACTGAACTAGCTGCATATAGACGTGGGCAGGAACACCCTGAGAGGCGAAGGGAGGAAGTAAACATTGCGTTAAAGATATTCAAAAAAAGGTAAGTAGAAAATGGAGCGCCAAATAAGATGCAAGTAATATTTTAGATTTGCATTTTTGTGCTCATACTACATACTTGGAGGTATAATTAAAGTCCCAGTGATACGTCTCTATTTCTATGGATGGTATGTTAGAAGACGTTTATTGAGAAGAAGAATAGGTACATCGAGCCAATGCGTTTTGGGGGGACAGGAACTCCCACTTCTTCAGGGGAGTACTGCTAATGCAACTCCTAGGAACTATACATAAGATTCATACACATACATTTGGGCTTGCAATTCATCAGTGTCTGGTGGTACAGGTCCCTGTGTCTAATGGTTTTATATATATCTATATATATATCTATATCTATATATATATATATATATATATATATATATATATATATATACAGTATCTCTCATAAGTAAATACACCCCTCCCATGTGACAACACTGAAGAAATGAGACTTTGCTACAATGTAAAGTAGTGAGTGTACAGCTTGTATAACAGTGTAAATTTGCTGTCCTCTCAAAATAACTCAACACACAGCCATTAATGTCTAAACCACTGGCAACAAAAGTCAGTACACCCCTAAGTGACAATGTCCAAATTGGGCCCAATTAGCCATTTTCTCTCCCGGTGTCATGTGACTCGTTAGTGTTACAAGGTCTCAGGTGTGAATGGGGGACAGGTGTGTTACATTTGGTGTTATCGCTCTCACTCTCTCATACTGGTCACTGGAAGTTCAACATGGCACCTCATGGCAAAGAACTCTCTGAGGATCTGAAAAAAATAACTGTTGCTCTACATAAAGATGGCCTAGGCTATAAGAAGATTGCCAAGACCCTGAAACTGAGCTGCAGCACGGTGGCCAAGAACATACAGCGGTATAACAGGACAGGTTCCACTCAGAACAGGCCTCGCCATGGTCCACCAAAGAAGTTGAGTGCCGTGCTCAGCGTCATATCCAGAGGTTGTCTTTGGGAAATAGACGTATGAGTGCTGCCAGCATTGCTGCAGAGGTTGAAGGGGTGTGGGGGGGGGGGGGGCAGCCTGTCAGTGCTCAGACCATACGTCGCACACTGCATCAAATTGGTCTGCATGGCTGTCGTCCCAGAAGGAAGCCTCTTCTAAAGATGATGGACAAGAAAGCCCACAAACAGTTTGCTGAAGACAAGCAGACTAAGGACATGGATTACTGGAACCATCTCCTGTGCTCTGATGAGACCAAGATAAACTTATTTGGTGTCAGATGGTGTCAGGCGTGTGGGGGGGCAACCAGGTGAGGAGTACAAAGACAAGTGTGTCTTCCTACAGTCAGGCATGGTGGTGGGAGTGTCATGGTCTGGGGCTGCATGAGTGCTGCCGGCACTGGGGAGCTACAGTTCATTGAGGGAACCATGAATGCCAACATGTACTGTGACATACTGAAGCAGAGCATGATCCCCTCCCTTCAGAGACTGGGGGGCAGGGCAATATTCCAACATAACGACCCCAAACACCTCCAAGACGACCACTGCCTTGCTAAAGAAGCTGAGGGTAAAGGTGATGGACTGGCCAAGCATGTCTCCAGACCTAAACCCTATTGAGCATCTGTGGGGGATCCTCAAACAGAAGGTGGAGGAGCGCAAGGTCTCTAACATCCACCAGCTCTGTGATGTCATCATGGGGGAGGGGAAGAGGACTCCAGTGACAACCTGTGAAGCTCTGGTGACCTCCATGCCCAAGAGGGTTAAGGCAGTGCTGGAAAATAATGGCGGCCACACAAAATATTCACACTTTGGGCCCAATTTGGAGATTGTCACTTAGGGGTGTACTGACTTTTGTTGCCAGCGGTTTAGACATTAATGGCTGTGTGTTGTCACTTAGGGGTGTACTGACTTTTGTTGCCAGCGGTTTAGACATTAATGGCTGTGTGTTGAGTTATTTTGAGGGGACAGTAAATTTACACTGTTATACAAGCTGTACACTCACTACTTTACATTGTAGCAAAGTCTCATTTCTTCAGTGTTGTCACATGGGAGGGGTGTACTTACTTTTGTCAGATACTGTATATATATATATATATATATATATATATATCTTATATAATTTTATTACATCATGACATTTACATATTTTTTTTTTATTATTTAAGATTTTTTTTATAATTTTCTAGTTTTTATCATTCTTTTATATGAATAGTTATCCGTACCGTTTATATACAATATATATATTTTAGATACATTTATATGAATTACGTCACACAATCTTTTATACGTTTTTTCATACAAGTTATGTATATGATGTTTTTTTAGCTGTCACGTCTCTATTTTTATTTAGTTATATTTCTATATATCTGTTTTGTGTACATCTCTATGATTGTCTAGCCCTGAAGAAGGGGGAGTCCCTATTCCCCCGAAATGCATTGACTCGATGTACTTATTGTTATTGTCAATAAACGTTTTGTAACATACCATCCATAGGAATAGGGGTGCATCAAAACTGGGACTTTAATGATGCCTCCAAGGGTGCAGCATAAACACAAAAGATGCAAATCTAAAATTTTAACACTTTATTTTGACAAATCCATTAAATGATTATTTAAAACCAAATATATAAGTTAGCCATCGGAAGTTTACTGTATGTGTGGTCTTGAGATCAACCTATAAGGCTGACGTGTTTCGCAGGGAACCCTGCTTCATCAGGACCTGGGATCTCAGTGTAGATGCTGTAACAATACATAGAAATACATTGTCATTGTATCATTTTTATACAAAATCTTGAAAGTACTTTCAGTGCAAAATAGATCACAATAAATAAAAGAACAATTCATCCTAATGTACATGTAACTATTCTGTATGTATTTATTGTATATACCTATTCTATCCTATCCTGGAATGGAAGGAGAGGAGGGGAGGGGAGGACACCAAAACACAAAGAAATACACTGATAGGGACCATATGTACGTATATAGATCAATGTAGGCTATCAAAAAGATCTTCACCTATCATAACTTACCTAACATACCATCCAACTTGCATCCTATTGGACACCGAGCGCTCCTTTCTCTTACTTACCTTTCAAAGTCTCCCCACAGAAAGGACCATAAGGCCATCTCCAAAGGAAGAAGCCCAATCTCCAAGAGGCCTCACCACCACCAATCCTCACATTGTCCATAAACCACTGGAACTCATTTCTTGCTCCTTGCCGCCTAAGACCAGTGACTGATTGAGTCAGTCCATCGCGGTCTCCAGTCCTAACGAGTTACCTCAGAGAAGATCAAGGAAAGTGAGGTCATCTTCCCATGCTGGGGCCACCAAAAAATGGGCCATTACTTGGTGGACTGTCCTAACCCAACCAGGGGGCAGATATCTTGTCCCAGCACCCTCTTGCCCCACAATGAGGTGTAGATAAAGCTAAAAAGGAAGAAATCCTGGGTGGGACTGGAGGAGGACCTGAACTGCGGGTGCACCTCATCTTATAATGGAAGAGAGAGGACCAGGGGGGTGGTTGCCCCCCAGTAAAGGCAATTAGAGAGAGAGGTCATGTATGTTGCCAGAAGCATAGAGACTGTTGAGTGAAAAGTCCTGCAGGAAGGATCCATGAGGAAGGAGTTGTCTCAACTAAAACCGGCTATGGATGGTTTAAATCTCGGCCCGTTCAGCAGATTTGAACTGTTTGGGCAGGCTGATTGTATCCAAGTTGATCGATCGTCTTGGGTACAACCAGCACGTAGGATTTTTCATGAGATAATTGCCAGGGCTAGAGCTGCTAGCAATCACTGTGTTCTCCCCGCTGGGACAGCTCCCCGCGCTCCCCGCGCTCCCCGCTGGTAGAATACAACAGCTCCATGGGAGGCATTTTCTTTCCTGCAACCTGTGGAACGTCGCCACTCATAAATGGAAGTCTTCCAGCTCCACAGTATGCACCGCGCTCCTTGATTTTTGGCAGCTGCCAATGGTTTGTCCCATCTGAAAGGTCCTGGAAAGCACCAAAAGGGTCTGTTTTGACTCGTGTTGGTGAAGCGCCCCCCTATGGTGGGTCCAGGGAAGACCTCTCTATTAGAAGGTAATAGGCGCCTCGTCATCGGCTGACATTTGGTGGAGTGAATTGAGACGTTTTCTGATCTTCAGTCCTCTCGGCGTGGCGGGGAAATTGGTGCGTTCAGCGTGAATCTCTCTTCACATATAGAGGTCAGACGAGTCCTTTCCAGGGAAGATTAGCCGTCATTACACTCAGTCAGCGCTCGCGCAGAGCGCCGGCCTGTCATCTCGTCATCCGCGGATAATAATAGAGCAATTATGTGATTTGCTCACCTGAAGGCCTCCGCCATGAAATGATGGAGACTCGTCTGAAACCTCCTTCATTACCCAACATATCCGCCATATTCCGCCTCCTACGCCGCAATGACAGCCGCCACTGACAGACACTAATTACCCGGCCAGCTGAGAGACGGAATTATTTCCATCAGAAGTTTTCCAGAACTTGTATGAGAGACGAAACTTTCCGAGAGAAGACGCCGCGCCGGAGGATCAGAGAGAGACCTCATCGAAGAGGACCGGTCACATCACACCGAAAAGGATCTGTCCTCCAACTAATCCCATCAATATTCAATAAAAGTATATGTGGGAGGGGCAGTGACACAAACTACTGCAGGAAATCTCCCAATTGTGGGAGGGGCAGAGACACAAACTACTGCAGGAAATCTCTCCATTGTGGGAGGGGCAGAGACACAAACTACTGCAGGAAATCTCTCCATTGTGGGAGGGGCAGAGACACAAACTACTGCAGGAAATCTCTCCATTGTGGGAGGGGCAGAGACACAAACTACTGCAGGAAATCACCCAATTGTGGGAAGGGCAGAGACACAAACTACTGCAGGAAATCACCCAATTGTGGGAGGGGCAGAGACACAAACTATTTTTTTTTTTTTTTTATTATTATTTAATAATTTTTTTTATAATTTTCTAATTTTTATCATTCTTTTATATGAATAGTTATCCGTACCGTTTATATACAATATATATATTTTGGATACATTTATATGAATTACCTCACACAATCTTTTATACATTTTTTCATACAAGTTATGTATATGATGTTTTTTTAGCTGTCACGTCTCTATTTTTATTTAGTTATATTTCTATATATCTGTTTTGTGTACATCTCTGTGACTGTCTAATAGCCCAGAGGAAGGGGGGAGTCCCTATTCCCCTGAAATGCGTTGGCTCGATGTACTTATTGTTATTCTCAATAAACGTATTGTAACATACCATCCATAGGAATAGGGGTGCAACAAAACTGGGACTTTAATGATACCTCCAAGGGTGCAGCATAAACACAAAAGATGCAAATCGAAAATATTATTTTACTATAATATAATATAATAATAATAAAAATATAATATAATATAATAAAAATAATAATAATATAATATAATATTATAATATAATACTCTATTTGGACATATCCATTAAATGATTATTTAAAACCAAATATATAAGTTAGCCATCGGAAGTTTACTGTATGTGTGGTCTTGAGATCAACCTATAAGGCTGACGTGTTTCGCAGGGAACCCTGCTTCATCAGGACCTGGGATCTCAGTGTAGATGCTGTAACAATACATAGAAATACATTGTCATTGTATCATTTTTATACAAAATCTTGAAAGTACTTTCACTGCAAAATAGATCACAATAAATAAAAGAACAATTCATCCTAATGTACATGTACCTATTCTGTATGTATTTATTGTAATAGTTTATTTAATGTATTTATTGTATATACCTATGTCCTATACAATAGGGAGGGAGGGAGGGAGGGAGGGAAGGACATAGAACCAACACACAAAGAAATACGCTGATAGGGACCATACTTATGTATATAGGTCAATGTTGACTATCAAAAAGATCTTCACCTACCACACAGGTGTCAAACACAAGGCCCGCGGGCCGAATTCGGCCCTCCAGGCCATTTTCAAACCAATTGTGGGAGGGGCAGAGACACAAACTACTGCAGGAAATCACCCAATTGTGGGAGGGGCAGAGACACAAACTACTGCAGGAAATCACCCAATTGTGGGAGGGGCAGAGACACAAACTACTGCAGGAAATCACCCAATTGTGGGAGGGGCAGAGACACAAACTACTGCAGGAAATCTCCCAATTGTGGGAGGGACAGAGACACAAACTACTGCAGGAAATCTCCCAATTGTGGGAAGGGCAGAGACACAAACTACTGCAGGAAATCTCTTCATTGTGGGAGGAGCAGAGACACAAACTACTGCAGGAAATCTCCCCTTTGTGGGAGGAGCAGAGACACAAGCTACTGCAGGAAATCTCTCCATTGTGGGAGGAGCAGAGACACAAACTACTGCAGGAAATCTCTCAATTGTGGGAGGGGCATAGACAAAAACTACTGCAGGAAATCTCCCCTTTGTGGGAGGGGCAGAGACACAAACTACTACAGGAAATCTCTCCATTGTGGAAGGGGCAGAGACACAAATTACTGGAGGAAATCCCACCATTGTGGGAGGGACAGAGACACAAACTACTGCAGGAAATCTCCCAATTGTGGGAGGGGCAGAGACACAAATTACTGGAGGAAATCCCACCATTGTGGGAGGGACAGAGACACAAACTACTACAGGAAATCTCTCAATTGTGGGAGGGGCAGAGACACAAACTACTGCAGGAAATCTCTCCATTGTGGGAGGGGCAGAGACACAAACTACTGCAGAAAATCTCTCCATTGTGGGAGGGGCAGAGACACAAACTACTACAGGAAATCTCTCAATTGTGGGAGGGGCAGAGACACAAACTACTACAGGAAATCTCTCAATTGTGGGAGGGGCAGAGACACAAACTACTGCAAGAAATCTCTCCATTGTGGGAGGGGCAGAGACACAAACTACTGCAAGAAATCTCTACATTGTGGGAGGGGTAGAGACACAAACTACTGCAGAAAATCTCCCTATTGTGGAAGGAGCAGAGACACAAACTACTGCAGGAATTCTTCCCATTGTGGGAGGGACAGAGACACAAACTACTGCAGGGAAATCTCCCCATTGTGGGAGGGACAGAGACGCAAACTACTGCAGGAAATCTCCCCATTGTGGGAGGGGCAGAGACACAAACTACTGCAGGAAATCTCCCCATTGTGGGAGGGGCAGAGACACAAACTACTGCAGGAAATCTCCCCATTGTGGGAGGGGCAGAGACACAAACTACTGCAGGAAATCTCCCCATTGTGGGAGGGGCAGAGACACAAACTACTCCAGGAAATCTCCCCATTGTGGGAGGGGCAGTGACACAAACTACTGCAGGAAATCTCCCCATTGTGGGAGGGGCAGACACAAACTACTGCAGGAAATCACCCAATTGTGGGAGGGGCAGAGACACAAACTACTTAGAGTTGAACTGTTTGGGCTGAGCAAAAGTTTGGCCAGAACATCGCCTATTCGCCCGTTCGTTGAACACCTGAATTTGCAGGGCGTTCCTGGGGTGTTTGCCCCTCCGTATGCCCTGCAATGCACTGCGCGCTGCTCAGTCCATTCTAAGCCCTGATTGGGCAAAGCTTTAGGCACAGTGAATAGTTGGTTGTTAAGGAGCGAGGCCTCCGCGTCCCTAACAACCAATGAGTCATCAGCTGTCAATCGGCTTCCCCGCTGACAGCTGAATGAAAAAAAAAAAATTGCCGGCAATAAAAAGTGAACAAACTTTCGGGTCTGGTATGGATTTTAGGGGAACTCCATGACAATTAAAAAAAAAATAAAACCGGCGTGCGGTACCCCCCAACATACCAGACCCTTATCCAAGCATGCAGCCTGCCAGGCCAGAAAATGGGGGCGACGAGCGACCGCCTCCCCCTCCTGAACCATAGGCCACATGCCCTCAATATGTTGATGGGGACACGGCCTCATCCCCACAATCCTGGGTGGTGGTTGTGGGGGTCTGTGGGCAGGGGGTTTATTGGATACTGAAAGCCCCCTTTAACAATCTGCCCCCCCATGTAAATTACCATTAGGTACATAGTACCCTTACCCATTCACCAAAAAAGTATCAAAAGTAATAAAAACCCAGAGACAGTTTTTGAAAATTCCTTTATTAAAAAATAACAAATAAAAAAAAATCCATCGTCAAATCACGACGCCACCGCATGTCCCCCAAAAAAAAAAAAACGCTTCGCCGTCAACTAAGGAAAACCACCAAACGCCTGGCTTGCCATTGGACAGTTCTTATATAGGTAAGGGGCGGAGCCATCTGGCGACATCACCTGATGGCACCACTCCCCTTGTGACGTCACCCACCGGTGCATGCTGGGAGGAGCAGGGGCACAAACTTCAGGTTTTTAATTGGTTTTCTAAAAATAGCAGCCACAGCTTGAGAAGAAAAGCCTGTCCCTAGCCAGCAGGTTTTAGAAAAGGACCCTTGCTCTCTATGTGGAAGCAGTGGTCTCTCCACAGAGGTCACACCTCCTGTTTAGTCAGACCTATAACTGCAATCAGCAAAGCTCATGCTCCCTACTGATTGGAGAGCTCTACTGTAGCTCTGACTCAGCAGGGGGCTTGTCTGACCTCTGCAGAGAGACCGCTGCTTCCATACAGAGAGCAAGGTTCTTTCTCTGCAGCACGCTGGCAGGGGGACAGGCTTTTCTACTCAGGCTGTGGCTTCTTAATAAAGAAAATGAGGTGTAAGTCTCTGCATACCTTCTGGGGTGAGGCTCCTCGGTTGTATTCAGATGAAGGAGGCTGGAGGTTTTGTTGGGCTATGTGATCCCAAATAAATATTTCTTATATTTTTCATCCGGGGGTCCCGGTGGGGAATGTGCGTCTTGGTCAGACAGTTCCCGGTGTTCTCGCCGTATCACCAATCACAGCAGGATGTGTCCCCCGTGTGCCCCCCTGATATAGATCTGATGACTCGCAGTGTTCGGGGGATGGGGGTTTTATTATTACAGTCCCTCCGGATGATATTATCTCAGTGTGAACATACATGTCAGTCTGAGCCGCCGGTGACACGTGAGACACATGTGAAGCTAAGCGACAGTGACAGTCTCTCTGGTATGTGTGCGGAGGGTGACAGCCAGCGCTGGGATCTGTCCGATCTCCTTATAGACAAAGAGCTGACACTCCGATGTGACGGTGCTCCTTCCTCCCAAAGAGCGAAAATGTGACAAGAAACACTGCGACCTCAACATGATGATCAATACCATACAAATACTGATATTATCTGATGATGTCATCGTTCAGAGAGCTTGATGATGTCATCGTTCAGAGAACCTGATGATATCATCGCTCAGAGAATCTGATGATGTCATCGCTCAGAGAATCTGTTGATTTAATCGCTCAGAGAACCTGATGATGTCATCGCTCTGAGAACCTCAAGATGTCATCACTCAGCGAACCTAATGATGTCATAATTTAGAGAACATGATGATGTCATCGCTTAGACAAGGTGAAGATGTCATTAGAGAACTTAATAATATCATCGCTCAGAGAACCTGATGATGTCATCCTTCAGAGAACCTGATGATGTCATCCTTCAGAGAACCTGATGATGTCATTGCTCAGAGAACCTGATGATGTCTTCGCTCAAAGACCCTGATGATGTCATCTCTCAGATAACCTGATGATGTCATTGCTCAGAGAACCTGATAATGTCATCGCTCAGAGAACCTGATGATGTCATCGCTCCAAAAATCTGAGGATGTCCTCACTCGGAGAACCTGATATCATCGCTCAGAGAACCTGATGATTGATGTCATCACACAGAGAACCATTGTCATCACACAGATACCTGATGATGTCATCACACAGATCCAATTGCTCTGAGGACCCGATGATGTCATCACTTACAGGACCTGATAAAGCCATCGCTCAAAAAATCTGATGATGTCCTCGCTCAGAGAGCCTGATGATGTCATCGCTCAGAGATCCTGATGATGTCATCGCTCTGAGAACCTCAAGATGTCATCACTCAGCGAACCTAATGATGTCATTTCGAGAACATGATGATGTCATCGCTTAGAGGACATGATGATGTCATCACTCAGAGAACAGTGATGATGTCATCGCTCAGACAAGGTGAAGATGTCATTAGAGAACTTAATATCATCGCACAGAGAACCTGATGATGTCATCGTTCAGAGAACCTGATGATGTCATTGCTCAGAGAACCTAATGATGTCATCGCTCAGAGAACCTGATGATGTCATTGCTACAAAAATCTGAGGATGTCCTCACTTGGAGAACCTGATGATGTCATCGCTCACAGGACCTGATAATATCATCGCTCAGAGAACATGATGATGTCATCGCTCCAAAATTCTGAGGATGTCCTCACTCAGAGAACCTGATGATGTCATCCTTCAGAGAACCTGATGATGTCATTGCTCAGAGAACCTGATGATGTCTTCGCTCAAAGACCCTGATGATGTCATCTCTCAGATAACCTGATGATGTCATTGCTCAGAGAACCTGATAATGTCATCGCTCAGAGAACCTGATGATGTCATCGCTCCAAAAATCTGAGGATGTCCTCACTCGGAGAACCTGATATCATCGCTCAGAGAACCTGATGATTGATGTCATCACACAGAGAACCATTGTCATCAC
The DNA here is from genome assembly GCF_965119305.1 of Pelophylax lessonae. Lineage (NCBI taxonomy): Eukaryota > Metazoa > Chordata > Amphibia > Anura > Ranidae > Pelophylax > Pelophylax lessonae. The sequence continues at coordinate 21,286 of NW_028119509.1, read as the reverse complement.
ACAGATACCTGATGATGTCATCACACAGATCCAATTGCTCTGAGGACCCGATGATGTCATCACTTACAGGACCTGATAAAGCCATCGCTCAAAAAATCTGATAATGTCCTCGCTCAGAGAGCCTGATGATGTCATCGCTCAGAGATCCTGATGATGTCATCGCTCAGAGAACCTGATGATATCATCGCTCAGAAAATCTGATGATGTCATCGCTTAGAGAACCTGTTGATTTCATCGCTCAGAGAACCTGACGATGTCATTTCGAGAACATGATGATGTCATCGCTTAGAGGACATGATGATGTCATCACTCAGAGAACAGTGATGATGTCATCGCTCAGACAAGGTGAAGATGTCATTAGAGAACTTAATATCATCGCACAGAGAACCTGATGATGTCATCGTTCAGAGAACCTGATGATGTCATTGCTCAGAGAACCTAATGATGTCATCGCTCAGAGAACCTGATGATGTCATTGCTACAAAAATCTGAGGATGTCCTCACTTGGAGAACCTGATGATGTCATCGCTCACAGGACCTGATAATATCATCGCTCAGAGAACATGATGATGTCATCGCTCCAAAATTCTGAGGATGTCCTCACTCAGAGAACCTGAAGATGTCATCGCTCAGAGAACCTGATGATGTCATTCCTCAGAGAACCTGTTGATGTCATCGCTCAGAGAACCTGTTGATGTCATCGCTCAGAGAACCTGATGATGTTATCGCTCAGAGAATCTGATGATGTTATCGCTCAGAGAACCTGAAGATATCATTGCTTAGAGAACCTAATGATATCATCGCTCAGAGAACCTGATGATGTCATTGCTCAGAGAACCTGATGATGTACCAGTAATAGCTGAGAGAACCTGATGATGTCATTGCTCAGAGAACTTGATGATGTCATCGCTCAGAGAACCTGATGATGTCATTCCTCAGAGAACCTGCTGATGTCATCGCTCAGAGAACCTGTTGATGTAATCGCTCAGAGAACCTGATGATGTTATCGCTCAGAGAACCTGATGATGTTATCGCTCAGAGAACCTGATGATGCCATCGCTCAGAGAACCCGATGATGTCATCGCTCAGAGAACCTGAAGATATCATTGCTTAGAGAACCTAATGATATCATCGCTCAGAGAACCTGATGATGTCATTGCTCAGAGAACCTGATGATGCCATCGCTCAGAGAACCTGATGATGTCATTGCTCAGAGAACCTGATGATGCCATCGCTCAGAGAACCTGATGATGTCATTGCTCAGAGAACCTGATGATGCCATCGCTCAGAGAACCTGATGATGTCATTGCTCAGAGAACCTGATGATGTCATTGCTCAGAGAACCTGATGATGTACCAGTAATAGCTGAGAGAACCTGATGATGTCATTGCTCAGAAAACCTGATGATGCCATCACTCAGAGAACCTGATGATGCCATCACTCAGAGAACCTGATGATGTAATAGCTGAGAGAACCTGATGATGTCATTGCTCAGAGAACCTGATGATGCCATCGCTCAGAGAACCTGATGATGTAATAGCTGAGAGAACCTGATGATGCCATCGCTCAGAGAACCTTGTACGGAAAATGTTGATTTGGAGACATTTTTTTGTAATATTTATAATTTTTTTGTTGTCAGGTGTTGTTGTTTAAAGTTCCCTTTATATTTCCTCTCCTGCAGATGGCGACCCCCACCTGGGAATTTTTTGGGAGGATTGTAGGTATAGATCGGTCCACAGAACCCCTAAACGCTGTGCTACAATGACCCATATCAAATCTCACAGGATAGGACTGGTTTTCTTTATATATGTTCCCTCCTTTATAAACATTATCCAAAAGATTGGAAATCTGGCCATGTGTTATGTAGAGGGTGAAGGGCCTCTATAGGGATGACATAGCTTGCTATCCTCCTTGTCTCTATACACAATCCCGGAATGAATCTTTGTAAATTGTTTCATCCATCACATTGTAAATAACCACCCCCTCCCTCTATATTGGGTATGTGCCGACCTCCATTCTTGTCCTACACTTGGTTGGCCTCATTTGTCCTCCTCTGGTGATCCTTCATTTCATTTATCTGCCATCTGACCTCTGTTCTCCAATCACCTCATCTATCTGCTGTTCCGTATTTCCATTCTGCAGTCCACCATTAATCTTCCCTATCCCCAGGAAGACACCCAACATCTATTTCTATCCTTCCCCCGGGCAGATACCTTCCCCTGATCTGAGGGGTCCTCCACTATCCCACCACCCCACCATGTTGGCCGGGAACGCTCTGGATAGAGAAATGTCATTTTATTGTCTGAGCCGTTCAGTGGAATACACACTGAGAGGAAGGGTGCAGGTTCATTAGATGAGACCACGTGTCACCCACAGCAGTTCATTTCCAGGGGGAGTGAGACAGTCCAGGAAATACAGGAGAAAAACCAGAGGCTGTATGGAGAAAGCAGGGTCAGAGAGGCAACAAAGAGCAATGGAGTCACAGAATGACACAGGATACCTGGAGTCACTGGAGACACTGGGGTAACTTGGGTTACTGGAAACAATGGTGTCATTGGAGACAATGGAAACAATGGGGTCACTGGAGACACTGGGGTAACTTGGGTTACTGGAAACAATGGTGTCATTGGAGACAATGGAAACAATGGGGTCACTGGAGACACTGGAAACACTGGGGGGTCACTGGAGACACTGGGGTTACTGTAATCACTGGCATCATTGGGGACACTGGAGTCATATGAGCCACTGGCGTAACTGGAGACACTGAGGTTACTGGAAACAAAAGGGTGACTGGAGACTCTGAGGTCACTGCAGACACTGGAGTCACTGGAAACACTAGGGTCACTGGAGACACTGTGGTTACTAAAAACACTAGGGTCACTTGAAACAATGGGGCCTCTGGAGACACTGGGGTTACTGGAAACACTTGGGTCACTGGAAACACTGGGGTCACTGGAAACACTGGAGACACATTGGTCACTGTATACACTTGGGGTTTCTGGAAACACTGGGGTAATTGGAGACACTGGGGTCAATACAGACACTGGGGTTACTGGAAACACTGGGGGTCATTGGAGACACTGGGGTCTGTTGGTTAATATCTTCTTTTTGAAGAAGGGCTGCATGCATAATGGGGGTGGTTTTGTTTCTTGACCTCGCAGGTTTGATGTCTGGTGTGGTGGTGTGAGTCTTACTAAGATTATTTTTCCCGGTAATGATGTGTTTCATGATGTGAGTTTTGTTTTTGCTGTAAAGGCAGTCTTTATTTGAGAGCAGAACTTGCTATGTATTTTCTTCCCTTTTCATGTAAATATGTATATATTTATTTATGTATATTGATTTTATGCTTATTCATTGCAAGACTTTTAATAAACAAAAATTGGAAACACTGGGGTCATTGGAGACACTGGGGGTCAATATAGACATTGGGGTTACTGGAAACCCTGGGGGTCATTGGAGACACTGGGGGTCAATATAGACATTGGGGTTACGGGAAACACTGGAGTCATTGGAGACACTGGGGTTAATGGAAACACTGGGGTCAAAAGAGACCGAAGGTACCTGGAAACACAAGGGTCACTGAAGACACTGGTGTCCCTGGAGACACTGGGGTTACTGAAAACACTGGGGTGACTGGAAAAACTGGAGTCACTGGAGGCACTGGGGTTGCTGGAAACTCTGGGGTCATTGGAGACACTGGGGTTAATGGAAATTCTAGGGTCACTAGAAACAATGGGGGTCACTGGAGACGCTAGAAACACTGGGGTCACTGGAGACACTGGGGTCATTGGAGACACTGGGGATATTGGAGACACTGGGGTTACTGGAAACGCTGGGGTCACTGGAAACACTACGGTCACTGGAGACATTGGAGTCACTGTAGACACTGGAGTCACTGGAGACACTGGAGTCACTGGAGACACTGGGGTTTTTGGAAACACTAAGGTCACTGAACACACTGGGGTCACTGGAGATGCTGGGGTTACTGGAAACACTAGGGTCACTGGAGATGCTGGGGTTACTGGAAACACTAGGGTCACTGGAGACATTGGAGTCACTGGAGATGCTGGGGTTACTGGAAACACTAGGGTCACTGGAAACATTTGGGATATTGGAGACACTGGGGTCACTGGGATTAATAGAGACACTGGGGTTACTGGAAACATTGGGGTCATTGAAGACACTGGGGTCACTGGAAAAATTGGGGTCATTGGAGACACTGAGGTTAATAGAGACACTGGGGTTACTGGAAACACTGGGGTCATTGGAGACACTGGGGTCACTGGAAACATTGGGGTCATTGGAGACACTGGGATTAATAGAGCACTGGGGTTACTGGAAACATTGGGGTCATTGGAGACACTGGGATTAATAGAGACACTGGGGTCACTGGAAACATTGGGGTCATTGGAGACACTGGGATTAATAGAGACACTGGGGTTACTGGAAACACTGGGGTCATTGGAGACACTGGGGTCACTGGAAACATTGGGGTCATTGGAGACACTGGGATTAATAGAGACACTGGGGTTACTGGAAACATTGGGGTCATTGGAGACACTGGGGTCAATAAAGACACTGGGGTAACTGGAAACAGTAGGGTCACTGAAGACACCGAGGTCACTGGAGACACTGGGGTCACTGGAAACTCTGGGGTCATTGGAGACACTGGGGTTAATGGAAACACTGGGGTCACTAGAGACACTCGAAGTACCAGGGACACTGGGGTCACTGGAGACACTGGGGTCATTGGAGGCCTTGGAGACATTGGGGTCACTGGAGAAACTGGAAATATTGGGGTCACTGAGGTCAAAGGAGACATTGGGGTCACTGGAGACACAGAAATCACTGAAGACTCTCCTGACCAATCAAAATGTATGATTTTCTTTCCAAATGATAATGGTCACCAAGAAAAATAGGGAGGGTGAATCTGCCCTAAGGGGGCAAAAACCGCAATAAATACCTCATAGGGGATCTAATGCTTCCTACTCCTTTTACAAAGTCACAATGTACAGTCTGATCACTGGGGGGAGGGGAGACTGAGGAAATGCCTCATCCTACTTCTACAAAGTTACAATGTACAGTCTGATCACTGGGGGGAGGGGAGACTGAGGAAATGCCTCATCCTACTTCTACAAAGTTACAATGTACAGTCTGATCACTGGGGGGAGGGGAGACTGAGGAAATGCCTCATCCTACTTCTACAAAGTTACAATGTACAGTCTGATCACTGGGGGGAGGGGAGACTGAGGAAATGCCTCATCCTACTTCTACAAAGTTACAATGTACAGTCTGATCACTGGGGGAGGGGAGACTGGAGCTGAATGACGGTTTTCTATTGATAAAAGGTGGAACTTTTCTAACCAATGATCGGATTCTGTGTGTTGTTTATTGTAGAGTCACTGAGAGGTCCTCGTCATTCCGTTGTGATAATTACTAATAATGACTTTGTGTTCTCACAGTTGCGATATTTCAAAAATGTCTAAATATTCCATCTATGGGGAGATCTCAGGGGAGCGGAATATCACAGAGCCGCATATTGTTCCGGGGGACTGGATGACGCGTTCTGCGCTGAGTTCGGCCAATCAGAAACCATTCAATGCAGCTAGTAGAGGTACCTACATCTGCCCCCCTCTGTAACCCCCCCCCAGACATGCAGCAACTATGGCAACACAACAGGAGCACCAAACCAAAGAGCCCAAAATTCTTCAATAGTTCCTCAGTATTAGAAAATCCAACGCGTTTCGGGGGTCACAATCTCCCCTTCATCAGGGTTCAGAGATTTCACAAACTTCCATGGATTCTAGAACACTCCAAAGAAAACGAATCAAACAAAGCGAATCAAACAAAGCGAATCCTTTTTTAAAGTCCACCAATGTATTCAGTTGGTTCTTCAGCTGTGATTTTTTGTCTGTTTTCTTGGATTATGGCACGCTCTTCGTAGCTTGTTTTGGGGGTCACATGAACAGTGATAGCAAAGGACTTCATTCAGGGAAGATGGATCTGGACCTCCCTCCTTTCCAGGACTCCAATTACAGGTATATGATGATGAATCAAGGTCCCCTTCATATAAAGGCAAAGAAATGGAGAATCTTGTGCTCTCTGAATGGCTTTATTGATTTAATAAACTCACATGTACAGAACTTCAGCAGTGCCGGCTTTACAGGCTCTTCAACTGAGGACTAATCTGACCATCCAGGATCTGACGTGATCAAGCAGGCTCCTCCCCCCCCCGTACGCGTTGCGTCACTGATTGACTTCGTCAGCAGTGTACGGGGGAGGAGCCTGCTCGATCATGTCAGATCCTGGACGGTGTATTAATGAGGTGAGCTCCTAGAAAGCACGGTCCCACTGAGGACCTAAGAGTGGCGAGAAGTACCAACACCGGTCTCTGAGCACAGCACAGAAAGGATCATTTCATTTGGGACTTTCTTTCACTCATTACCATTTTGATGCACAATTTATTATTCATTTATTTATTTGTTGCATTATAAGTCTTTTGAGTCACATTTGAGACTTTGAGTGAGGCATAAAACTGAGTCTGATTGTAAAGCAAAAGCATGATATAAATGTTCATAGATTTTATTGAGTACAACAAATGACATTGTTAAAATTATATAGATACAAGATAACATGCATGGATGATATCAGTCTGACCAAGACTTAAAAGAATGTACAGTGTCACAAAAATAGGAAATTGACTGAGACAGACATATGTATATGATGTAGGGAGAATTGTCCATGAGGATTGCGTCCTGTAATGCTCTACGCGTTTCGTGTTTCTACACTCATCAGGAGCAGAAGCAATCATTGTTCTATCGAGAGAATAAAAATGTCAAAAAATGTATAAAAATAATATATATCTGGTAGTATCATCGCCAAGGCGTGACAATGTCTGTCAACAAAAGGTAGTCTACTTACAAATTAGTACAAAACTCCGCCACAAGGGGCTGATGAGGAAGGATGCTCCGAAACCGTCTCTCCCGGGAGCTGAGGGAGCAATATCCTGCGCTTGTGGGGTGACAAAACCAAAGATGTGCAATAGGTGCCATCTCCATGGGCTAGAGAACCGCAGCCTCAACTAATCATCCAATATAGTACCTAGGAATGCATGTAGTAAGATAAGTAGATTCATATGTAAAAGTATGAGTATCAAAAGATATGAATCCTAGGTATCATGTATGGTGAGGCAGGGAATGAGTACAATACGCCCAAAAGGAGAGGGGAATGAAGAAAAAGGAAAGAAAGAAAGGAAATGCATGCGCTGTACAGATCATGCATAAGGTGCATGGAGATGTAGTAAAGGAAAAATGGGGGTGAAAGGTTTCGGAACATCCTTCCTCATCAGCCCCTTGTGGCGGAGTTTTGTACTAATTTGTAAGTAGACTACCTTTTGTTGACAGACATTGTCACGCCTTGGCGATGATACTACCAGATATATATTCTTTTTATACATTTTTTGACATTTTTATTCTCTCGATAGAACAATGATTGCTTCTGCTCCTGATGAGTGTAGAAACACGAAACGCGTAGAGCATTACAGGACGCAATCCTCAGGACAATTCTCCCTACATCATATACATATGTCTGTCTCAGTCAATTTCCTATTTTTGTGACACTGTACATTCTTTTAAGTCTTGGTCAGACTGATATCATCCATGCATGTTATCTTGTATCTATATAATTTTAACAATGTCATTTGCTGTACTCAATAAAATCAATGAACATTTATATCATGCTTTTGCTTTACAATCAGACTCAGTTTTATGCCTCACTCAAAGTCCCAACCCTTTCTCATTTGTTCTTGAATGATAGGGATGGAGGTACAACGTACAGTCGTAAACCTCATTTAAAGTCCCAACCCCTCTCCATATATATATATTTGATTCACATTTAAGAGGATTATATTATATTATATTATATTATATTATATTATATTATATTATATGCGTGATTTTTTCCACATTCCATGTGATTATATGCGATTATTTCACATTTGCACTCATTGATTTTTCACGTTTTTTTTACCATTATTTTGGTGCTGCATTATTGATTGTTTTTGGTATTTATTTGTGTGAAGTGTTGGCACTGAATGTATGCTGCCATTGGTATTTCATTTATTTCACTATTTTTTGTTTGAGCTGATTTCATTTTCCTTTTATTTATACTACAGGGGTAGAAACCTTTTCTGGGGGGCAGCAGCTCACTCCCAGTTTACTTCTAAGAGCACTGGGAAGATCTAATTTTATTTTTATTTTTTTCCAATAGTTTTTATTGAGATTTTTAACAAACAGAAATAGAAACAAAAATCAACATCAAATATTATTTAAAAATTATATATCAGGTTTCAAAAGTACCGATCAAGATGGTTCAATATATTTGCCTCCAGAACCAATTATTTACCATGAAGAAAGAAGGTCTTATTTTCATTTTAATTTGATCATTTCAGTTGCACCCAAATCACCCAATACATTATATTATCATCATAGGTGTGCGCAGCCGATTGCATTAGGGTGTGCACCCCAAAGTTTAAATACACATGCATGTGTTTTCCTACATGTATATGGCCCCGGTACATTACTCTCCCTGCAGGTAAAGTGAAATAGAAGTGTGTGGCACTTCTCTTATGGCAGAGCAGGTCCGAGGGAGATCTTTCCCATCTCCTCACTGGCAAACAGAGCGATAATGCTAATGTGCCCTAGGTGATTAGGGTGTGCCCAGGCACACCCGGCACACCCTGTGCGCATGCCTATGATTATCATTATATTATCACCCAATACATAATATTATCACACTCAGCACTTTAGATTTACACACGCACTGGTCTGTAGCGCGGAACACTTTTTCTTTTTCTCTGAGATTTTGGTTTGCATGGCGGCTCAGTCCACGCGTCTCTTTCTCATGTTTCTCCATCAGAGCGATGGGACGATGGGTGAGGTTGTCTTTGTCTTTTTAGAATGAAGAGACCGAAACTCGGATATTCTCAATATTTCCTGTTTTATTTTATTATTTTTCATCATATTTTTATTGAAGTAGCACCCTCTAGTGCGCTACTGGTGTTATTGCAGGTAAATTTACAGTTATGTCTCACAGTTAGTTTGTGAGTCTGAAATCGGGGCGGGGGTTACTGCATGACCAAAAAATAAAATAAAAATGTGTTTTGTTTCTTTAATGTAGTTCTTTCTTTTTTTAAATTTGTTAAGTCCATATTCGGGATTTGTATTTGAAATTCATATGCGGAATTGGTTTTATGTTTTTTTAGAATTTTCTTCAAATTTACCGATATTTTTAATTTAGAGACATTCGAGTCGATAAATTTCGAATCCGTTAAAATCAAAGAACTTTTGATTTTTTTTTCGATTCCAATGCGGCAAAGTGAACAAACAAAAGAAAACTCTTCATCAAATGATTACAATGTTTCTATAACCACTTCTAGACTGGAAGGATTTACCCCCTTAACCGGTTCCGGGCCGCCCATAGCATATATACTGCGGCAGGGCAGCCCTCCTGCGCGAACCGGCGTAGGGCTACATCAGTCACGCACCTGCAGCTAGGGGGCGAGGGCGCGCCGCCGCCGGAGCACTCCCGCCCCCACTCGGGAGCGGGGACTCGGATGCACGGGGCAGGCGGCTCCGATTCCCCCCTGACACCCGCGATCGCTCCCCACTGAGAGAGAAGGACGGTCGGATGATGTAATCACAGCTGACCGTTCTTCTCCCTGGAATGAACACAGAGCGCCTTCTATATAGGATCACAGGTCTCTATGATCATTTCACAAGCCACACCCCCATACAGTTAGAATCACGCCCCTAGGTTCACATTTAACCCCTTGATCACCCACAGTGTTAACCCCTTCCCTGCCAGTGTCATTAGTACAGTGACAGTACATATTTATAGCACTGAGTACTGTAGTAATGTCACTGGTCCCCCCAAAAGTGTCAAAAATGTCAGTTAGGGGTCCAATCTGTCCACCGCAATGTCGCAGTCCCGCAAAAAAAAAATCGCAGATCGCCGCCATTAATAGTTAAACAATAAAAATGGCATAAATCTTTCCTGTAGTTAGTAGATGTGATAACTTTTGTGCAAACCAATCAAAATACGCTTATTGCGATTTTTTTTTACCAAAAATATGTAGAAGAAAACAAATTGGCCTAAAATGTTAATTTTTTTTTTTTTTTGAGAATATTATAAAGAAGAAAGTGAAAAATATTGATTTTGTTTTTCAGAATTGTCGCTATTTTTTTGTTTATAGCGCAAAATCTAAAAATTGCAGAGGCGATCAAATACCACCAAAAGAAATCTCTATTTATGGGAAAAAAAGGACATCAATTTTATTTGCGTACAGCATCGCACGACCGCGCAATTCTCCGTTAAAATAACGCAGTGCCGAATCGCAAAAAATGGCCTGGACATTAAGGGGGAAAATCCTTCCGCTACAGAAGTAGTTAATCTAGTTATTTTGTTGGTTTAAATTCGTTCGATCTGTATTTGGGATTTTTATTCGAAATTCATACGCAGAATTGGTTTTATGTCTTTTTTGAATTTTCTTCAAATTTACCGATATTTTTCAATTCGAGACATTCGAATCGATAAATTTTGAATCGGTTAAATCAAAAGAATTTAGATTTTTTTTTTCAATTCGAATGCAGCAAAGAGAACAAACAAAAGAAAAATCTTCAACAAATGATTACAATGACTCTTTAACCACTTCTGGACCGGAAGATTTTCCCCCTTCCTGACCAGGCCATATTTTGCGATTCAGGACTGCGTTACTTTAACGGACAATTGCGCAGTCGTGCGACGCTGTATCCAAATAACATTGATGTCCTTTTTTTCCCACAAACAGAGCTTTCTTTTGGTGGTATTTGATCACCTCTGCGATTTTAATTTTTTGCGCTATAAACAAAAAAAGAGCCACAATTCTGAAAAAAAAACAATATTTTTCACATTCTTCTATATAACATTCCCAATAAAAAAAAAAAATCTAATTTTTCTATTATTTTATTCCAATTTGTTTTCTGCTACATATTTTTGGTAAAAAATCCCAATAAGCGTATTTTGATTGGTTTGCACAAAAGTTATCGCGTCTACAAACTAAGGGAAAGATTTTTGTGATTTTTATTTATTTATTTTTTACTATTAATGGCGGCAATCTGCGATTTTTAGCGGGACTGCGACATTGCGGTGGACAGATCGGACCCCTAACTGTGTGCTCGGGCCACATCATCAAATTTATGACAGCAGAACAGAGCAGTGGGCACTCGGTAGGCTGGCGCATCGGGCTCTCTCTTCTCCAGCCCACCACCGTACCCTGCCAGGCGCTGGGCAGGCTACTTTCAGGCTGGCAGCACATGGTGACGGTGCGCACCTCAAACTGGCCCCTGTAAATGATGCAGTCGGTGCACCAATCTGTGCGCTGTCACGGATGGGGGTGACACCATCACACTTGGATATCACTTCCTACTTCATGGTGTCACCCTCTCTGGCAAGTGTCACCTAGGGGGACCATGTGATCCGGATAGCCCGGGACAGTCCCACATTTTGAAGGTCTGTCCCGGGCACATTCATTCAATACAGTGTCCCGGAAGGAAACTGACACAGCCACCCCCCCCCCCCAGGCTGATCTGATGCCCACAAAAATAGCCACCACTTCGCCGTTTAACTCACTGGCGGTACTTCTCCTGGCCGGCCGAGACCAGTTTTATCTTCCACTGCTGGCTCTACACTGCTCTAGCTGGTTGCTAGGACCCCTTGTTGCCTGTCGTCTAGCAGCCAGTGACCTCACATCACCGCAGAGCAAGGCCGGGGCCCCAGCATTCAGAGCAGGGGAGGATTTAGGTTCCTCCTATTCCGCACCTACTGCTTTAGCTCCACCCACCTCCTCTATCTTCTCCAGCAGCATGCTCAGAGGGAAGGGAACTGCCAGGATTTGAGAGGGACTCCCAATACTCAGAGGTGAGGCCGGGGATGGAGGGAACTCCATGTGTGTCACGAGGCACTGACTGCAGAGAGGACAACCTCGGAGGGATGGGAGGAGGACACATCCTTAGATTTCAGGGGTTCATGCTGGGACTTGTGATGTGGCCCCCCCCCAAAAGTGAAGGACTACATGTCCCAGCATAAACCCCTCAGAGCTGAAAGTGTGACACCCCTCTGCTCCCCCAACTACTAAAGAACTACAGGTCCCAGCATGAACCCCTCAGAGCTCAGGATGTGATAATCCCCCGTCCCCCCCAAACTACTTAAGAACTACATGTCCCAGCATGAACCCATCAGAGCTAAAAATGTGACACCCCCTCTACCCCCCCTAACTACTAAAGAACTACAAGTCCCAGCATGAACCCATTACACCTATGGGATCACAAAAAAAGGTATGAAAAATGATATTTTTTTTTGGGGGGGGGGTGTTGTCCCTGGATGGCAGTTTAGAAATGTGGTCACTCTAGTGTCACCCCGCCCCCATAGCAATGCCCCTGCATGAGGTTTGAAGTAAACAGCGGAACTGGCTGCAGTACTCACCTCTTCTCTGGCGCCTTCCCCTGCAGTACTCACTTTCCCCCACTAGGAGTCTTCAGTTCTGTGGCTTAAATGATGTCCAACATGGGAGACTGAGGACATCCTGTGAGTGATGGGAGACTGAGGACATCCTGTGAGTGATGGGAGACTGAGGACATCCTGTGAGTGATGGGAGGCTGAGGACATCCTGTGAGTGATGGGAGAGTGAGGACATCCTGTGAGTGATGGGAGAGTGAGGACATCCTGTGAGTGATGGGAGACTGAGGACATCCTGTGAGTGATGGGAGACTGAGGACATCCTGTGAGTGATGGGAGACTGAGGACATCCTGTGAGTGATGGGAGACTGAGGACATCCTGTGAGTGATGGGAGACTGGGGACATCCTGAGTGATGGGAGAGTGAGGACATCCTGTGAGTGATGGGAGACTGAGGACATCCTGTGAGTGACGGGAGACTGAGGACATCCTGTGAGTGATGGGAGAGTGGGGACATCCTGAGTGAGGGGAGACTGAGGACATCCTGTGAGTGATGGGAGACTGAGGACATCCTGTGAATGATGGGAGACTGAGGACATCCTGTGAGTGATGGGAGACTGAGGACATCCTGTGAATGATGGGAGACTGAGGACATCCTGTGAGTGATGGGAGACTGAGGACATCCTGTGAGTGATGGGAGACTGAGGACATCCTGTGAGTGATAGGAGACTGAGGACATCCTGTGAGTGATGGGAGACTGGGGACATCCTGAGTGATGGGAGAGTGAGGACATCCTGTGAGTGATGGGAGACTGAGGACATCCTGTGAGTGACGGGAGACTGAGGACATCCTGTGAGTGATGGGAGAGTGGGGACATCCTGAGTGAGGGGAGACTGAGGACATCCTGTGAGTGATGGGAGACTGAGGACATCCTGTGAATGATGGGAGACTGAGGACATCCTGTGAGTGATGGGAGACTGAGGACATCCTGTGAATGATGGGAGACTGAGGACATCCTGTGAGTGATGGGAGACTGAGGACATCCTGTGAGTGATGGGAGACTGAGGACATCCTGTGAGTGATAGGAGACTGAGGACATCCTGTGAGTGATGGGAGACTGAGGACATCCTGTGAGTGATGGGAGACTGAGGACATCCTGTGAGTGATGGGAGACTGAGGACATCCTGTGAGTGATGGGAGACTGAGGACATCCTGTGAGTGATGGGAGACTGCGGACATCCTGTGATTGATGGGAGACTGAGGACATCCTGTGAGTGATGAGAGACTGAGGACATCCTGTGATTGATAGGAGACTGAGGACATCCTGTGAGTGATGGGAGACTGAGGACATCCTGTGAGTGATGGGAGACTGAGGACATCCTGTGAGTGCGGAGCGGCACCGAGAATGGTGTCAATGGCTACCAATTGATTAGGAGGAAACTGCAAGTTTCTGGCTGAAACCATCAGGAAATTGTAAGTTTATACGAAAATAGCATAAAACACTGTAGAGGACCCCTTGTGGAGGGGGAGGGGGGCACTGGAGGTGCTGGTGTTGGGCTGTAAATCATTTAAAAGTGAGAACAGACGGGGGAAGGTATTCAGGTCCTGTCAGGTGTCCCCCATCTGCACAGAACAGCCAGGTCCGGGGGGTAAGGATCTCTGACCAAAGATCTCAAAGTGAAAATGTTTACATGATAACTGTAAAAAAAAAAAAAAAAAGGGGGAGGGAAGAGGAAGGGGTTAATAAAAACGAATTACTGAGAGTTATTGATAGGATAATAAAGATCAGATTAAAAAACATTTTTTTTTATTTATTAGTGTATTTATTTTTTTTTACAAGAGTTATGGAAGTCATAGGAGGGACTCTGCAGAACCTCTTGGTATCCCTCGTAACTGCGCCAAATTCTGAAGCGATGTTCCCTCAAGGCGGCGTTTTGTCTCCAAAGCCCCATAATGGACGGCTCAGAACTGTCAGCTCTGTCGGCAAAGCGCAGGAATGACATCACATCATCCTGCCTGGAGAATATATACTGCGGGGGATCCCAGAAAATTCTTCTCAGCAATCAGGAGTCCTAAAAGAATATAAAAATAGAACAAAAGAAAGATCACAATGATGGATCACTTCCAGAAATCAGCAGCAGTTAGCGAATTGGCCACTAGATGGCATATATGTTCTTCCAATGGAGAAATACAGTGACACAGCGCCACCTAGTGTACATCTCCTAGAACAGATTTCTCCTCCTGGCTCCTATAGAGAAATTTTTAGGATTGGAATCAGTTTTTGTTGGATTTTTCACATTTAGGAAGAAATGTAAATATTCCCTATGCTGGCGTCTCAGGGCGGCGATCAACGCATTCATCTAATGGATGGATTTGTAAAAAGGTGAAAAATTTTAGAATTCTTCTACAACCCCAGAACGGTTATTTACCCCTTCCCGCCCGGCCTATAGCAGAAAGACAGCCAGGTGGGGGATCAGATATCCTGACTGGGGGTCATGTGACGTCCAGCAGGATAAGGTTCTTCCACACTCCCCCGAGGGACACACCAACCAATGACATGAGCTCTTCACCATGTGATCATCTGTGTCCAATCACAGCTAGTCACATCCTAACCAGACAAGGCAAGGCGTGAGTAGAGGAGAGCCAATAAGTGGCTCCGCTGATGGGGGGGGGAGGGGTTTGTGCTAATAATCCGCGCATCAGTTATCAGTGCAGATCCATCAAGATGCCCACAAGTGCCCACCAAGGATGCCAATCAGTGCCCATTAGCCTGTCAGTGGCTCCTCATCAGTGCCATCTATCAGTACCCATCAGTGCCTATCAGTGCCACCTATCAGTGGCCATCATTCCCCATTATTGCCGCCCATCAGTGCCCATCATTCCCCATTAGTGTCGCCTATTAATGCCACCTATCAGTGCCCATCAGTGCCACCTCAATATTGCCAATCAGTGCCGCCTCATCATGCCATAAGTGCCCGCTATCAGTGCCCATCAGTGCCGCCTATTAATGCCAACTATCAGTGCCCATCAGTGCCACCTATCAGTGCCCATCAGTGCCGCCTATCAGTGCTCATCAGTGTCCATCAGTACCATCTATCAGTGCACATCAGTGCCACCCATCAGTGTCCATCAGTGCTACCTATATGTGTCCATCAGTACTACCTATCAGTGCACATCAGTGCCACCCATCAGTGTCCATCAGTGCTACCTATCAGTGCACATCAGTGCCACCTATCAGAGCCTATCGGTACTGCACATCAGTGCCCATCAGTGCTGCATATTAGTGCTTATCAGTGCCCATCAATGCCACTTATTAGTGCCCATCAGTGCCAATCAATGCTGCATATCAGTGCCCATCAGTGCCACCTATCAGTGCCTATCAGTGCTGCATATTAGTGCCCATCAGTGCCACCTATTAGTGCCCATCAGTGCCATCTATCAGTGCCTATCAGTGCTGAATATCAGTGCCCATCAGTGCCACCTATCAGTGCCCATAAGTGCCATCTATCAGTGCTGCATATCAGTGCCCATCAGTGCCACCAATTAGTGTCCATCAGCGCCATCTATCAGTGCTGCATATCAGTGTCCATCAGTGCTGCATATTAGTGCTTATCAGGTTTGATCATAGTGGTGATCGGTAGTGATGTCGCAAACCTAAAATTCGCCGTTCGCGAACGGCGAACGCGAACATCGGCGAATGTTCGCGAACCGGCGAACCGCCATAGACTTTAATAGGCAGGCGAATTTTAAAACCCACAGGGACTCTTTCTGGCCACAATAGTAATGGAAAAGTTGTTTCAAGGGGACTAACACCTGGACTGTGGCATGCCGGAGAGGGATCACACAAAAAAAGTTCTTAAAAATTGTAATTTTTTGATAGAGAGCCAATTATTGGAAAAATTAAAATAAAAATAAAAAATGTCTTTGGATTTAGTGTCTGGGGGTCTAAAAAGTGTACCTGTGAAGTTTCAGCTCTGTAGCATGTCCAGAACCAGAAAAAAATACGAATTAGGGTTAGGGTTAGGGCTAGGGTTAGAGGGTTAGGGTTAAGGTTAGAGGGTTAGGGTTAGGTTTAGTGTTAGGGTTAGGGTTACGGTGAGATACTTAGGGTTAGAGTTAGTAGCCCTACCCCTCTAACTCTAACCCTAAGCACTAAAAATAACCCTAACCTTAGCCCTGACCCTAACCCTAGCCCTAACCCTAACCCTATTCTATTTTTTTCTGGTTCTGGACATGCTACAGAGCTGAAACTTCACAGGTACACTTTTTAGACCCCCAGACACTAAATCCAAAGACATTTTTTTTTTTTTAAAGTTTTTTTTTTTTCCAATAATTGTCTCTCTATCAAAAATGACAATTTTTAAGAACTTTTTTTGTGTGATTTAGTGTCTGGGGGGTCTAAAAAGTGTACCTGTGAAGTTTCAGCTCTGTAGCATGTCCAGAACCAGAAAAAAAAGATAATTTTTCAGTAGAGCAGGGATGGTGGGAACCCCTTTTACACCTATATGATCTTTTTTTTCTGGTTCTGGACATGCTGCATATATATATATTAAAAAAATACTTAAATACCAGCCCTCAAAGGGGCTTTTGGGGACAATATATATATATATCCAAAAAAAACCCTCAAATACCAGCCCTAGGAAGGGCTTTTTGGGGTGCTGTCCTTACAGCAGGAGTGTACCAAGAACACTGACTAACTGTCCCTAGCTATAACAGCAGCACTTTCCCTGCTCTCAGTAACACAGAAATGATCCAAGATGGATGCTGCCCTTGCTTATTTATAGGAGGTGGGAGGGTGTGGGAGGGAGGTATGCTGATTGGCTGGAAATGTGTCTGCTGACTGTGAGGTTCAGGGTCAAAGTTTGCCTCAATGATGTATTATGGGGGGCGGACCGAACATCGCATATGTTCGCCCGCAGCGGCGAACGCGAACATGCGAAGTTCGCCGGGAACCGTTCTGTACATCTCTAATGATCGGCCGATATCGGTTTTTCATTGCTGATAGCGATATTTTGGCCAATGCATATCGGTATTGGCCGATATTTTTCTTTCTTTGACAGGTACTGTGGTGGAGGGATCTGGAAATCTAAAAGATCCCAACCCCCTCCTCTGCACTTAAAGCATTCAAAACGCCAAGTTTGACTGTTTTGAATGCGGTCATTTTTTTTAATTTGTCGCCGAGTACCCGGAAATGTTATGACATCACTTCCTGGTTTTACATGGAGACCCAATCAGAGCCGAATGCGGCTTTGATTGGGTCTTCTCTTCAGCGGCGGTGGAGGAGGGATGCCCGGGTCTCCGGGTGGGATGGGATACACGGGTGAGCCGTGGAAGGTGGTGGGAGGGGGGGGGGGCGTCCCCTCCCGCTCCTTGTAATGACAGCCGAGCGGCTTCTCAGTCCTATCGGTTATCATTACAAGACAGCCGACCATCGGCTATGGACGCCGCTACCGGGGAGACCCCTCTATCTGCAATCACCTTCCCCAAATATCGGCAATATCAGTAACCCCCGGGGCCGATTCCGATATATCGGGGGAAGTGCAGATCGGCCCTCAATATATCAGTGGTGCCGTTAATCGGTCGATCCCTACTTATCAGTGCCGCTTCACCAGTGCTGTCAGTGCTGCCTATCAGTGCCCATCATTGAAGGAGAAAACTTTCTTATTTGCTAAATTAATAACTGAAATGAAGAAAAACTTTTTTTTCTAATTTTCCATCTTTTTTTTTTTTTTTTTTAGCAAAACCCCCCCAGAGGTGAAAAAATAGCACTGATAAAAATGTCCAATGGGTAGAGTGTAGTATGACCGCGTAATTGTCATTCAAAGTGTGACAGTGCTGAAAGCTGAGACTTGGCCTGGGCAGGAAGGGGGAGGGGAGTGCCTGGTGCTGAAGGGGTTATTCTGTAAAAACTGGTATGGAACCTCCCCCCCCCCTCCCCAGAAAGAAATACACATTAGACCCTTAGGAGTCTGTGGGGTATTTTGGGGGACCTGTGGGGGGGAGGGGTCCCTATGTTTCCCCGGACACATTAATCCGACCGGCTGCGACTCCCCCAAGTAACAAACATCGTCACACACAAATCTCTTACTGGTCAGGAGCTGCAGGCGGCTCCCTGGGGGCGGGATCAGCATCACTGGGGGTGGGGCAATGATGTCAGCAAGAGCATTTTGGACCCACCCACTGCTCTCTATAAGAGCCGCATTATTACTTTCCTAAAGGTGCCCCAAAATATCTGTAACCCCACATACAACCCTAGCCCGGGGGCTGTGGGGGGCTGGGGGTACGGGGGGCGGGGCTTTTAAGAATCTGGAAACCCCTTTAATAATAAATGGGCACCCCGGGTACACGGCATTGTGCTATCCCACTGAAATACTTTTATTTCTGCATCAATGTGTGCAAAGTTCAGCTCAGAGGTCCCTCCTGACACATCAAATATTATACACTCACCCCTCCCCCCCATCCACTCACCCCTCCCCCCATACACTCACCCCTCCCCCCATACACTGACCCCTCCCCCCCATCCACTCACCCCTCCCCCCAACACTCACCCCTCCCCCCATACACTCACCCCTCCCCCCCATCCACTCACCCCTCCCCCCAACACTCACCCCTCCCCCCATACACTCACCCCTCCCCCAACACTCACCCCTCCCCCCAACACTCACCCCTCCCCCCATCCACTCACCCCTCCCCCCATCCACCCACCCCTCCCCCCCCATCCACTCACCCCTCCCCCCAACACCCACCCCTCCCCCCATACACTTACCCCTTCCCCCAACACTCACCCCTCCCCCCCATCCACTCACCCCTCCCCCCAACACTCACCCCTCCCCCCCATCCACTCACCCCTCCCCCCAACACTCCCCCCTCCCCCCCATCCACTCACCCCTCCCCCAACACTCACCCCTCCCCCCAACACTCACCCCTCCCCCCATACACTCCCCCCTCCCCCCAACACTCACCCCTCCCCCCCATACACTCACCCCTCCCCCCAACACTCACCCCTCCCCCCCATACACTCACCCCTCCCCCCAACACTCACCCCTCCCCCCCATACACTCACCCCTCCCCCCAACACTCACCCCTCCCCCCAACACTCACCCCTCCCCCCCATACACTCACCCCTCCCCCCAACACTCACCCCTCCCCCCAACACTCACCCCTCCCCCCATCCACTCACCCCTCCCCCCAACACTCACCCCTCCCCCCAACACTCCCCCCTCCCCCCCATCCACTCACCCCTCCCCCCAACACTCACCCCTCCCCCCAACACTCACCCCTCCCCCCCATACACTCACCCCTCCCCCCATACACTCACCCCTCCCCCCAACACTCACCCCTCCCCCCCATACACTCCCCCCTCCCCCGCCATCCACTCACCCCTCCCCCCAACACTCACCCCTCCCCCCATACACTCACCCCTCCCCCCATCCACTCACCCCTCCCCCCAACACTCACCCCTCCCCCCATAACTCACCCCTCCCCCAACACTCACCCCTCCCCCCAACACTCACCCCTCCCCCCATCCACTCACCCCCTCCCCCCATCCACCCACCCCTCCCCCCCCCATCCACTCACCCCTCCCCCCACCCACTCACCCCTCCCCCCAACACTCACCCCTCCCCCCATACACTTACCCCTTCCCCCAACACTCATCCCTCCCCCCCATCCACTCACCCCTCCCCCCAACACTCACCCCTCCCCCCCATCCACTCACCCCTCCCCCCAACACTCCCCCCTCCCCCCCATCCACTCACCCCTCCCCCAACACTCACCCCTCCCCCCAACACTCACCCCTCCCCCCATACACTCCCCCCTCCCCCCAACACTCACCCCTCCCCCCCATACACTCACCCCTCCCCCCTACACTCACCCCTCCCCCCATACACTCACCCCTCCCCCCAACACTCACCCCTCCCCCCCATACACTCACCCCTCCCCCCAACACTCACCCCTCCCCCCAACACTCACCCCTCCCCCCCATACACTCACCCCTCCCCCCAACACTCACCCCTCCCCCCAACACTCACCCCTCCCCCCATCCACTCACCCCTCCCCCCAACACTCACCCCTCCCCCCAACACTCCCCCCTCCCCCCCATCCACTCACCCCCTCCCCCCAACACTCACCCCTCCCCCCAACACTCACCCCTCCCCCCATACACTCACCCCTCCCCCCATACACTCACCCCTCCCCCCAACACTCACCCCTCCCCCCATACACTCCCCCCTCCCCCCCCATACACTCACCCCTCCCCCCAACACTCACCCCTCCCCCCAACACTCACCCCTTCCCCCCATCCACTCACCCCTCCCCCAACACTCACCCCTCCCCCCAACACTCACCCCTCCCCCCATACACCCCCCTCCCCCAACACTCACCCCTCCCCCCAACACTCACCCTCCCCCCCATACACTCACCCCTCCCCCCAACACTCACCCCTCCCCCCATACACTCACCCCTCCCCCCAACACTCACCCCCTCCCCCCCATACACTCACCCCTCCCCCCAACACTCACCCCTCCCCCCAACACTCACCCCTCCCCCCAACACTCACCCCTCCCCCCCCATACACTCACCCCTCCCCCCAACACTCACCCCTCACCCCTCCCCCATCCCTCACCCCTCCCCCCAACACTCACCCCTCCCCCCAACACTCCCCCCTCCCCCCATCCACTCACCCCTCCCCCCACACTCACCCTTCCCCCAATCTCCCCCCCATACACTCACCCCTCCCCCCAACACTCACCCCTCCCCCCATACACTCCCCCCTCCCCCCCCATACACTCACACCC